>NC_056735.1:988589353-988889353 GCF_019279795.1 Protopterus annectens | reverse complement strand
CAGATGCTAAACAAACAGCAGCGTAAAATTGAATCCTGATACACCCTCCCCCCTGCCCATTTCCTAGTGTTTATCCATGTCCTTTAAACAAAATCAACATACCATTCCCTCCTATCCAACCACAGAGGAATCCAAGTAAGTCTACTGTCTGAAATACCAATATAATAAGTCTGTCAATCAATAATCTGCAGTCCACCCCATGAAAAGGTGATGAAAAATCAATTAAAACAACATCTGTCTATATATTATGTCCCATGGTGGTTATACTTTTATTGTCAAAATATACTTACCTGTTAGTATGGATAGAGCATTAACTGAGGTAAGCTGGCATGGGTCTATGTTAAAAGATGAAGTTTTGAAATAAAACACAAACCAAAAGCTGTGGATGGAATGAAGGAGCGAACACAATTCTTTAGTACTTTCGTTCAAATTTATTCTCCATGAACTTCTTCAGAAAAAAGTTAACCTCTCACAAACATACCTCTTATAAGTTACATCACACATCACATGACTTTCATAATACTTTAAATTAAAGGTATAAAATCATACCATAAAAATAAAAAACTGTCTTGTTTACCAAACAGCTTAGAATGTCAAAACTTCATAAACAATGTATTAATATAAAAACATTACCATATTATTGTGATTTGAATATTATTTTAGTGCTAAAAAACACTTAATATTGATGCATTCATTCAGACCAGGGACACTGTCTGCTACCAAACTGATCAGCCACAATGACTACTTGCATTCTAAAAAAATTGTGTGCTTATAAGTTTTTGAAGTTTTGAAATAGTCAGATTCCAGCTATTTAAATGGTCAAACTTATCACATTTCCTTAAACAGTGAATTGTCCTGAGATCACTGTATAAGGGGGATTGGGAAATATACCCTTTTACCAACTGTGGTGTAATCTCAAAGTTAGTATCTATATATATCTATATCTATGTATATATATCTATATCTAATTTATATATATATATATATATATATATATATATATATATATATATATATATATATATATATATATTATTAGCAAGGGGAGTGGGGTCTGCAGGGGGTGCTTGTCCCCTGATAAAATGCTGTTTTTAGATTTTTACATAGGAGAGACATTTTAAATTATCTATCATGTGAAGATGAAAGGGTAGGAGCGAAGCAGATGTACAAATTGAATAGTCCAAAAATCCTGCAATAATCCAAAAGGCTCTTCAATAATATTCACAATAATGTTCCAAGAATCACAAAACTGATGTGGTAAAAAGCTGAATAGGACTTTATTTCATGAGATTAGCGCTTTCGCTATGTGTAGCTTCCTTAGATCTCTTAACAACAAGACTAAATGCAGAGAACAAAATATATACACATGCCAATTAAGCAATCAATTAATGAAACAAGAAAATTTAAAGGAAAAATATCAGTCACATTTCACATATGACAAATAGCATAAAGCCAAAAAATAAAAAATAAACTCTAAAATATCCAGGCTAAACTGTGTACTCTAAATGCATATATCTAATCGCAAAACAGTTCATGTGTGTATATGGCATCTATTAAAAATATATGAGAAATATATATAAAAAATGTATATAAATAGGTATATAAAAAGTATATATATATATAGAAAATATATACACATGTATGCCATGCATGTGTATATATATATATATATATATATATATATATATATATATATATATATATATATATGTATGTATATAAAATGGATATAGGTGAAATTATAAAACACATGAAGCATATAAAAAATAAGTGTAAAAGATATATATGGAAGAGAAATATGTAGAGAACACACTCATATGAGGACTCATATGTGTACAACAGAAATATAAAAGAAATGTAAAAGATTTACAGTCATTTACCTAATATTCCTACGTCCCCTCAATCTGGGTTTTATTGAGGCTCTCTCATTGAGTCCTGACCCACTATCAGCTCTGAGTAAAACAATCCAGTCACTCTCCTTACTCCTTACTCATGTGTGTTCCCAAAAAGATTGACATGTTTCTCTAGAGCATTATGTGGTGATCCTTTCTTAATATGGTAAACATGTTCTCTCACTCTGTCCCTCAGGGGACGGTTAGTTTTACCTACACAGATGCAAGAGCAGGTTTGACAGATGGCTAGATATACCACATGACACGTCATGCAATTTGCATTAACATTCGTGCTAAAAACTATCTTTGAGTCTGGATGCAAGAAATCAGTGCTTGTATCCATAAATGAACAGAAGTTACAATGTCCACACGGCTCCGTATGGCCTATTGTCCTACCCTTCCTTCCATTTTTTGGGTAGCATAGCATCCTTTTTAAATTATTCTTATTCCTATACTGGAACCTAGGGATATCACCCAATATATTCTTCAAATCATCATCTACCTGTAAGATAGACCAGTACTTACTAATGATCTCTCTAACTTCAAAGTAGTCAGATGAAAAAGTTGTTAGGAACAGAGTGAGAGAACATGTTTACCATATTAAGAAAGGATCACCACATAATGCTCTAGCAAAACATGTCAATCTTTTTGGGAACACACATGAGTAAGGAGTAAGGAGAGTGACTGGATTGTTTTACTCAGAGCTGATAGTGGGTCACGACTCAATGAGAGAGCCTCAATAAAACCCAGACTGAGGGGAAGTAGAAATATTAGGTAAATGACTGTAAATCTTTTACATTTCTTTTATATTTCTGTTGTACACATATGAGTCCTCATATGAGTGTGTTCTCTACATATTTCTCTTCCATATATATCTTTTACACTTATTTTTTTATATGCTTCATGTGTTTTATAATTTCACCTATATCCATTTTATATACATATATATATATATATATATATATATATATACATATATATATATAGATATATATATATATATATATATATATATATATATATATATATGCACATGCATGGCATACATGTGTATATATTTTCTCTCTCTCTCTCTCTATATATATATATATATATATATATATATATATATATATATATATATATATATATATATATATATATACTTTTTATATACATATTTATATACATTTTTATATATATTTCTCATATATGTTTAATAGATGCCATATACACACATGGACTGTTTGCGATTAGATATATGCATTTAGAGTACACAGTTTAGCCTGGATATTTTAGAGTTTATTCTTTATTTTTTATTTTTTGGCTTTATGCTATTTGTCATATGTAAAATGTGATTGATATTTTTCCTTTAAATTTTCTTGTTTCATTAATTGATTGCTTAATTGGCATGTGTATATATTTTGTTCTCTGCATTTAGTCTTGTTGTTAAGAGATCTGAGGAAGCTACACATAGCGAAAGCGCTTATCTCATGAAATAAAGTCCTATTCAGCTTTTTACCACATCAGTTTTGTGATTCTTGGAACATTATTGTGAATATTATTTGAAGAGCCTTTTGGATTATTGCAGGATTTTTGGACTATTCAATTTGTACATCTGCTTCGCTCCTACCCTTTCATCTTTGCTGATTATTTTATTTTTATTCTTGGAAAGGAGCGTTTGCCTGACTTGATAGCAGTTTATTTATTACGTTACCATCTATCATGTGAGTTTGATCATATGAAATTTAACTATTTAAAAAGTTAATTATATGACATAGATCGATGTTGGCATACTACAATTTCCTTGACCTTTCATGAAGTAAATACTAAACTTATTAGCTCATAGCTTCTTAAAATTATACCTTTGAATGTTCATTAAAAAACTACAAGAAAAACCCAGTCAAAATAGAGTTTTCACCTTGTGATACCTTAAACCTCCTGAAAAAGAGGCCCATGAGTTATATGTATATGACCCCTTAAGGACATTTCAGCTAATAGCTTCTGACTGCCCATAACTTTTTACTTCTTGAGTCTTTATGGATACATTCAGGCCCATAAAGCCAAACTCCATTAGCTGTGGACATGCATGTTTTGGCCTTCTTATGAGGTCAATGTATTATGCCCTTGTAGCTCAGGTAAACCAAACAGACATTTGTTTCTCATTGTTTCCTTTGATACTTAGAAAAAACATTAACATTTCTTATAAACTTTTCTTCAAATGATTTGTCATCACTAAATGTTTCATCCTTTATCTTTTCATCAAAGTAATTTATTCTGGTCTTTATAATCCCCTTTTTTTTTAAACACAGTTTTATTGTTTTACAGAAAACAAAAGGAAGAATAAGCATGTTACAATAATTAGTGTAATAGTTTTACATAAAAAGTACAGGAATAACAAAATATAACCTATATACATATCTACATATGTGCCAGAAACAAAAAGGAAAAAGAAACAATATCATTAAGATATGTGTGAAGTCCTGTTGAGCCTTCATGTGGTATGCTACATTTGCCCTTAAATTTGTTCCTATAATCCCGCAGAAGGGAGGTAATTTAGATGTCCCATAATTTTCTTTCCCAGATCCATCTACCAGGATAGTTTCTAAGAAAAAATAGGTGAGTTGGTGCAGAAACCAAGAGTAAAAAAGGTAAAATGAGATTACTATGAGGATTCATTGTTACTCTGTATCCAAGAGCAGGAAGATAAAATCCCATATTCTTTGATATGTAGCCCTTTTACAGGAATTAGTTATTAATAGTTTTTGTGAAGAGATATATTTAATGGCCAAAGACTTAAAATCCCTGCAGGATATTTTGGAGCGGTCCATCCAATGTTTGGTGATGTAGAGTTTGATCAGGAGGCAGACAATAATTAATGCACGGAGTTTAAATTTAGGTATATAAATACTCGTGATATGTAATAGGGCCATCTCCCAGGACAATGTAGATTTATGGTATCCCATTTTCTCCAAACGGACCTTAAGTGAGCACCAGATACTGTGAGAGTACCTATAGGACCACAATATATATATAATATCTGCATGTGGGTGCGAACAACAGGAACATGTAGTGGAGATATTTGGGTTAAATTTGTTCAAATGTACTGGAGTTAAATATAGATTGTTGTTAATCGTAAATTGTGTATAACACAGTTTTTTGTATGGCGAATACATAAGTGTATAATTAATAGCCTGAAGCTTCTGTTCTATTGAGATGTTTAGACTTTGATGGTCCCAGTAATCAGTGAATATAATTTTTCCTTTTTTTGAGGTTTCGTAAAAATTCTTGTAGGCAATAGAGACCATGTTTTTCTTGTTAGTTAAATGTTTAAGTAGAGAAGCCACCTGGTTTTGTTCCATAATAGAGCTGGGAAATCTGGATACCCACGATATGGTAATCTCTTTTAATTGCCTCAAAGTGATAATATATTTTTTAGGTAAACCTAGCATCGCACGAAGTTCTGTTAAGGATAGATGATTATATTTGTGTATATCCCATAAGGAATAGTTTTTCATTAACGGGAAGTTATTTAGATTAATTGATTTATTATTTATATTTATATTTGGGTTAAGATGGAATGGCTGAAAGAGAAGGAGAGCATTTCCTAGTTTAGTGATTTGAAACAATTCTTGGAATGCTTTGACTAACCCTTTTAAGGAAGGATGCAATTTTATCTTTTTAAGGTTTGATTTGCTTAGAAAGGGTAAAGCTTTTGGATTAATGTCATTGTCTAAAGCATGATTAAACCATAGTTTGACCCAAAGGGGAGTCCAGGTATGGGCATCTGGCTGATAGTTTGCGATTGTGAATATCCTGTTTGCTTGGATAATTTTGTAATATAGGAGTAGATCGGGCAGTGCCAGTCCTCCCCTATTCTTAGGAAGGGTAAGTCTTTGATACGCAATTCTAACCGATTTAGTGTGCCAGATAAACTTTGCAAAAGTTTTATGTATCTTAATAACAAAAGACTTCGAAGTGTAAGAAAGAGATGCATTAAGTTGATAGAGAAGTTTGGGGAAGATATTCATTTTAATGATGGAAACCTTAGCAAGCATGGGGAGTTTTAATTGCTGCCACCTCGAAATGTCTTGAGAGATGGAAAGCCATGTTTTGGATAAATTAGTTTGCAGAATAGAGGAAGAGGTATGATCATAAAAAACTCCTAAATATTTAAGAGAATAATCTATATGATAGGAAACATCTGGAAATAGATGTTGTTTATGTGATATGGGGTTGATCGGGAAAATAAAGGATTTATTTTGGTTAATTTGGTAGCCCGAGATAGAGGCAAAGGTATTCAAGGTTTTCACCAACTTAGTAAGATCAGGCATAGGATGTTCAAAATATATATTCAGATCATCAGCAAAGGCAGTTAAACTAATTTTATTTTTAAGGATTTTAGGAATTGAATGATAAGTTTTCTGTAATAGAAATAAAAAGAGGGACTCTAAGTATAAGTTGAATAAGAGTGGTGACAGAGAGCACCCTTGTCTAGTACCATTGGTAATCCTTATTGGGTGAGAGTATTGCCTATTTATATATAACCTAGTGTTGGAATTCTTGTATAATGTTTTGATGATATTGATAAAGTCAGGGGGAATGTCAAAGGAAGAGAGTACCAGGAACAGAAAATTCTAGTTTACCCTGTCAAAGGCTTTACAGGCATCTAAGATCAAAGCATATCTAGGATTTCTTTCTTTCTTGATAAGGTTTATTATAGTTTCTAGGGTTAGGGTATTATCCCAGGTATGTCTGTTGGGAGTAAAGCCTGCTTGTTCTGAAGAAATTAAAGTGTGTATTGTTTTTTTAAGCCTGTTTGCTAGAATGGCCGAAATAATTTTTATATCTATATTCATAAGGGAAATTGGCCTGTAGTTATTTATATTAGAGGTATCTAGAGTATTTTTAGGAATTAGAAAAGTTTTAGATTGATTTATATATCGGTCAGAAATACCATTGGCTGTGATATGTTCATAAAGTTGGAGCAGAATGGGGGCCAGATTATTCTTAAATAATTTATAAAATTCAGGAGTGTAACCATCTGGGCCTGGTGCTTTCCCTAGTTTAAGGTTATCAATAGCTTCATGAATTTCAGATAACCTTAGTGGAGCTGATAGAACGTTTTTCTGGCATTCGGTTAATTTTGGAAAAGTGAGGTTAGACAGAAACTTTTCCATCTCGGTATATGAAGGGAGTGTCTTGTTGGTAGCATACATGTCTGTGTAGATTTGGTGGAATAGTTGCATAATTTGTGTATTTGATTTATAAAGTCTGTTATGATGATGAATAAGTGTTATTCTAGGAGACTTAGGTGTCTAGCCTATCAGCCTAGCAAGGGCTTTAGACGGAGTTTGTATGGATTCTGAGTATTTAGCAATGTATCTCAGTTCTTGAAGGGTAAGGATGGATTGCTGATGATCAAATAATTCTTTTTGTTTAATGTGTAATTGTTGTTCTATGTCTAGGGAGTATTTTTCTATTAGTTTATCATCTAAGATCTTGATTTCTCGTATTAGTTTATTTTCTAGTTCTTTGTTCATTTTCTTAAGGAAGGTGGCTTTCTTGATAAAAATTCCCCTCAACACAGCTTTACATGCCTCCCATCTAATATCAAAAGGGATTTCACTGTCTCTGGATGGAGAGAAAAGTTTCTTTAAAGTGAGGATAATTTCTTCATTTAGTGATTTGTCTTTTAATAAATTGCTATTTAAAGCCCAATTGTAATTTCTACACATTGTGGATGGGTTAATCGTAAAGCCTATCTCCAAAATGATTCTTGAGTGATCCGAGAAGAATCTGGGTTCAGTTAGAAGCTTAATTTGCCTATTTATTAAAATGTCGGATATTAGAAAAAAGTCTATTCGTGACCAGGAGTGATGACATTTTGAAAAATAAGTAAATTTATTCTTGTTTCCTGTGTCACAGTCAAATGTAATAGGGTCTATTAATTCAAAGTCCAGTATTAACTCTCTCAACGCTAGAGAAATTTGGGAATTTGTAGCTCCCGATCCACTTGAACGATCGATGGTAGGGTCAATCACCAAATTCCAATCATCACCTATAATAAAGATATGATTTGGGAATTTAAGTAAAAGATTATAACTCTTCATGATAAAATCCTGTTGTCCTGAACATGGGCCATATAGGTTTAAAAATAAAGTAGGTTTTTTTAAGGTATGAGATAAACATGTAAAGTAACACCATCTACCCTCCTGATCAAAACCTCTGTCAGTAATCACAGGTTTGAAGGATTTTTTGACAATGATCGCCACGCCCCTGGAGTTATTAGAGAAACCCGATGAAATAATATCTCTAACCCATTTTCTGTTATATTCTTTGACCCATTCATCATTTTTCATGTGAGTTTCTTGAATAAAGCAGAGGTCCGATTGGGATTTGCAGAGTATATGCAATAATAAATTTCGTTTGATTTTCATCTGTAACCCCCTGACATTCCAGGAAGTAATATTCCAATTTTTATCCAGTTACCGTTGGAGTCTGGGAATTAATATATGAGAATTTGGCATGTAGAGTAATTGGAAAAGAGTAATTTTCAGTGGTATTGTAGCATAAGATAGTAAATAAGTGATTGGCACATAACTCTCTCAATCCTATTCCCGTGCCTACCCACAAAACCCCTACGTTTGAGAGAGAAGCAAATCTACATATACAAAAAAAACATATGTTTACTAAATGTTTGAGATGTAGAGTCAAAATATGAAACCAACAATATTTACATTCAATATACAACATCAGACTGATTTCCCAAGAAGTCATCCAAAACCCTATCTAACTTAACCAAACAGCTTCTAAGTAAATTGTAATATCATTAGGGGAATGGTTAATTTATGTAGAGGTTGACCTAACACATGTACCTGAAGCACTTTCTAGTGATTCCCATTCAAGCGCAATATTTTCATTCTCTGATATTCAATATATTTAGACAGGATGTAGCTGATAAGTATTAAGATGGTAGTGAAACCTTAATAATTTAACTATTTGGGAGGTTTTTTTTTTTTTTTTTTTTTTTAAGTATATAGAAATCACTGCAAATAAACTGAAGTGTTCCATATACATGAACAGCTGAGTAGTAAACTAAAATGATATGTTAGAACTTTAAGAGTAGTGTTAAAACAAGCTATATAGAACTTATCCTCTGACTCTATAAGCAGTATTCAAATTGTTATACTATAGCATATTGAGTCATCTTTAAGATTAAAAATATCAATAACAACAACTATCAATACATTGGTAGTTATACACTACGATTGTAAAAGTGTAAAAATCTAAGATAACAAGTTTGGTTTTAGGACCCAGAGGATGCAATATAGCAGATCCATACTACGCAATAATTTGCTAGTGTATTTCTGAGTATTTTTATATTTTAAGTAACCTACATGCCATTAGCAAAGTATGAGTTGTGACCATAGATGGAAAACATTTTTTAAAACATGACTAATAAAACACTCAGTATATTTCTCTTTGATCATTTCTCCTTCAAATTGTGCATCCAGATAATGTCACAGTCCATCGATTGAAGCGCATCCATGAGGCAGAAAAGAAGCAACTACCTGAAAGACCGGATTTATCATCCGAGATGAGACAGGGGCGCTTTCAAAGTCACTAACCATTGAGAGGATAGTAGAATGTATCAGGCGGTATCTCTGTCAAGTGTTGGCTCCGAGCAGCAAGATACAGTCATCAGACAGGAATTTATATTTTATCTAAGCGTCGACAACATCCCTCAGTCCGTGAGGTTACTAGCGAGCCTCATAGAATTCACCTCACTCCATTTCCTGCTTTAACTGTGTTCAGTTATTTAGGACCCGGATGTATGCCCAAAAAGCAGACCCCCTTACAACTGAATCCTGAATACATGTTCCTACCTTAATTGAATGGATTAAAACACAAAAAACACAAAATAAAAAGGCTTAAAATGTATATTTGGACAGGGTATCTGATTTAGATAAGTTTCCGCTCTTCATATGATTAAGATCCTCTGCACATGTAACTGGTAAGTGACTAGATATGTTTATTTTACTTTCATGTGGAAGGGGCTGATCCGAAGCATTTCTTGAAAGTAAAATCTGCTTCTTTCGGCGATGTTACTTGGTATTTGATGTCTTTAAATGTAAATGTGAGAAGTGCAGGGAATTTCATTTGAAATTTGATTTTCCACAGGATAAGATCCGCGCAATAAGGGGAGAGCAAGCGTCGCTTTTCTCTTATCTCTAGGGGCAAATCTTGTGAAATAGTGATTCTTTGGCTGTTCCAGGTGAATTGTTTTACTTTTTTAAAAGTTAAGAGGATAGATTGCACGTCTTGGTGGTTGAGCAACTTCGCGTAGATAGGTCTCGGAGGTGCGTCGGTTTGATGCTTTCGGAGGGCTCTGTGTACTCTTTCTATGATGAAATTAACCGGAGGGTTGGCATCTTTGCAGAGATTATTAAAGATTTGTTTTACAGTTGCTTGAAGTTGATTAGCCTCGTATTTCTCAGATACTCCCCTGATGATCAAGTTATTTCTTCTGCTTCTAGCTTCCAGATCTAGAAGTTTTGCCTGTATTTCTCCGATTGTTTTGTCTTTGCCTTGCAGCTGATTTTTAATGTAGTCTATTTCGATTTCATTTGATTTAGCTTTATTTTTGACCAAATCTAGTCGATCAGCTATTTTATTTATAGATGCACCAAAAGAATTCATTTGGGCAGACAAATCCTGTATTGCTGTTTGCAGGGGCAGTAAAGCGTTTTTTAACTCTTCCATTTGGAGCATTCCTTCAGATTTTGATTTGGTTTGAGTTGGTTGTTCCTGTAATTGTTTGGATGATCTGAGCCTTTTTGCTTCCTTTTCTGGAGATGTAGATATTGTCGAGAATTTAGATTTAGTAGTTTGAGAGTCCATTGCTTCGTTATCTTTAGACATAGCTGATATTGACTTTGAGTTCATATGCGCTGTCAGTCTCATTGGTCCTGAAAGCTCAGGCCTCTATGCTAACACGTGTAGGTTTGCTGGCTTGGTTTATTAGTCCAAAGTGATTGTTTTATTTATAGTATCAGAATCCTTATTTAGATCAGGAGTATAGCCATACTTATTTGCAGTTTCAGAGAAGTACTTGCACAATATTTTAAAGTCCAAAGTCTTAGAGAAAATGGTTTAACCAAATATTTGTAGTTGGAGCTGTCTGGAGAGGGTGTTTCTTAGACGACCACCATATTGGAATCCCCTTTATAATCCCCTTTTTGCCTAATTTTGACACCTCATAATCTATACTCTCTCTCATGTCTAGATAATTTATAGCCTCATATTTTTCTATTCAATTTCCACCCTACAAACCTTTCCTCAGCTTACTTTGAGAAATTACAATGTCTACATAACAATAAGGAATTATATCAGATGATTGTATAATACAAATGTCAGGTATAATAGCATAGAATGTAATTTCTGGTGTACCTTATGTCTTGTATATTTTTTGTATAATTTTTTTGTATAAGTTTTGTATAATTTCTTGTATAAGTTTTGTATAATCTCTATATATGGAGCTTTTCTTCCCAGGCACCTGCTGGAAATTGATCTTATCCCAGTCAGACTTTCCCAGAAAACAAATGTAAAATAAATAAGTAAATAAAATAATTTGATCTTTTCTCATTTTTTTGTTTTTAATTTATGTAAGTCTTATATAATTCTTTTCTATCATAATGATAGATTTTTATCTGCATTCTTCCAACCCATATCAGTTTTTTTTTATCAGATTTCATCTTTCTGCTGCTTTTTTCATCAAATAGTTTGTACCAACTTATACAGACATACATACAAATGTTTCAAGCACAGGCATTAATGCCCTTCTAGCTTGCCAATATACCAAAACACTTGTTCCCATAATAAATGTCCAGGCTGTTCTTAAAAATATTTAAACTAGTACTTGCTTTAATGTAATTTGGTAGCCTGCTCCAAACATCAGCTACTCTGTCAAAGAACCAATTAGTGCACTTCTCATTCCTATAGAATCTTCTATATAGGTTGTCTGATGATTCCCTAGTACCTTTTGATAACCCCAAACATTCCCAGAGGTAGTTGTCCCTAAATGCCCTATATACCTGAATAAGATCACCACTTAAATCCCTATAAGAGACACTGTACAAGTTCAGCTATTTTAATCTTTCATAATAACTTAGATTTTCACATCCATGGATGCCCTTGGTATATTTCCGCTGTGCTCTTTCCAGTTTATAAATGCTTGTTTTCCTATGGGTTTCCATATTGGTATTCCATCCTCAAGTTTGGGTCTAATGTAACTAACAAACAATTACTTCATTATGTTTGATTTCCTAGACTGTATAAGTATTTTTATATAACCTATAGTTCTATAACTATCATTAGCCAATTGGTTTATACGATTAGAAAAAATCATAGCTGAATCAACCCATATACCCAGGTCTTTAAATGAGTCTACAGTTTCAATCACTGTGTGCTGTATTAAATATTCACCTTTCAGTTTGTGTCTCCTAAATCTCATATGCTTAGTTTTTGATGTATTTATCGACATATTATTCTCTTGTGCCCAAATGGTAAATTTAGTCAAATTATTTTGCAGACATGCCTTATCTGTAGCACATGTAATCAGTTTACCCAATGTCAGGTCATCAGCATACAGACTGTAGAACACCTCAGATAAAAAAGTAAGGTCTAAAAGATACACTCTAAACAAGTAAGGACCTATGACAGAGCCCTGTGGAACACTTTGACTGTAACCAAGGATTTCACCTGTCCAGTTGGTGTGTGATACTTGCCATGTCCTATTTGTAAGCCATGCAGCTATCCATATTATCAACAGTACATCAATACCTAGTTGTACTAATTTATTGATCAGTGTTTTGCGTATGACCCCGTAAAATGCTGAAGTTAAATCTATATAAATCACATCACAGCACAATTTTTCATTCATAGCTGTTATTATGTTGTTATAGAACGTCATGTTACAGGTGGTAATAGATCTATTTTCAACATATGCATGCTGATATATGGTTTCAAATCCCAACCTATCCAGTTATGACAATAACTTATCCAGTATTACCTTCTCCATTATTTTTCCACAACATGAAAGTAGACTTAAGGGTCTATATGATTCTGGGTTTGTCCTACTCCCCTTTCCCTTAAAGGCAGGTTTAATAAGTGCATGTCTACAATCTTGAGGAATCTCTCCATATTTATATGACCTAGTCAATACTAGATATAATGGTAGTGTAAGTTCTTGCTGAAGTGTTCTCATGTCATTGTTACTTATTCCATCTCCTCCGTGTGCTTTGTTTGGATCCAGTTTGCACCGTTCGTTTCCAATATAATCTAATTTGATTCCAGTATATGGAGTTACCTGGATGTCACTAGAATAACTTAGCACCCCTTTTGAGGAGCCAAACTGTTTTACATAAGATTTTGTAAATGCATCTATAACCTGTTATGTCTGAGAATAGATTTTAGAATCTGCACATAGTTTATCAATTTGGTCTATGGTCTCAAAGTAAGTCTATTTTTTTTCCTATGGTCTATGATGAAAATATATATTTTCCCTTTGCATCATGCCTCGTTTCTGCTTTATTTTCCAGATATATTTTCACTTTATCTACTAAATTATCACTGCCAATGCAAAAATACATGAGCGTATGTAAACATTGTTAAGGGTATTCATTCCCCTTGTTCATAAATTCATGAACTGACACATCTGCTGAGAGAGGATCTGATTTAGTATCACATGTTTCATGTATCTCTTATCCTCTGCACCCCAGAAAGATTTATGGAGATTTAAATCCCCAGAAATAATTCCACTAATAGCAGTTATGGAATGCATAAAATTGGTTACTTTCACTGTATCCTTATATTTAAATTTGGGAGGTCTGTATAACTCAGTAATCCAAGACATACCATTGCTCATTTTTTTCAGGATGCCTATGCAATAATTAAATTTTCCTGATTATCAAAACAATGGTGTTGAAACATCAAATGATTGTCTAATTATCATCATAACACCTTTGCCTTTTTGTATATCACAAATACCGGGAGGTAGTAGCTCACAGAAACACCAGGGTTCAGTGGAAATAAATCCAATAGTTCTTAATAAATAAAGTCTAAACGCAACTTTATTACTGAAAAATAAAAGCGTTTTCGCTACGAAAAATAAACATGTAGCTTCTTCAGAGACAATGAATAATGCGTATCAGAGAGGTTCGCGCCAAATGTTACATTTAAATTAAGGGAGGAGATTGTCTAATTACGTCATTTCCTCCCTGGCGCTCCGCATCTCTCTAAATACTCTGATTAAAAAGTCCATCAAGTCTTAAACAGTGCATAAAAACAATTAATAAATTGCGTCAGCGCATATACGAGCATGTCTATGCCATGAGGACTAAGAAACAAGAAAACGCTTTAGCTAAGCATGTACTGAATTTTCCTGATCATAAGTTTTACTTCATGGGAATTGATCATATTCCCATGAATATCAGAGGAGGGCCCCTATCACTACTTCTCGAGCTTTATGAATTAGAATGGCAAATTAAACTTAATGCATTCCATAGCCCTGGGTTGAATGACAACTGTAATATTTCAGTTGTGTTAAAAATGAGAGGTTATTCTAAATAAATAGTGAATTAATATGTTCATGTTAATTCATACACACTTTTTAGCATTTTGTCTCACCATGTTAAGTGTATTCAGTATTTTTAAACATGTTAATATTTTATATTTTTTATATATATGATTTGATTATGTGATGATTAATAATTAATTGTTTTTATGCACTGTTTAAGACTTGATGGACTTTTTAATCAGAGTATTTAGAGAGATGCGGAGCGCCAGGGAGGAAATGACGTAATTAGACAATCTCCTCCCTTAATTTAAATGTAACATTTGGCGCGAACCTCTCTGATACGCATTATTCATTGTCTCTGAAGAAGCTACATGTTTATTTTTCGTAGTGAAAACGCTTTTATTTTTCAGTAATAAAGTTGCGTTTAGACTTTATTTATTAAGAACTATTGGATTTATTTCCACTGAACCGTGGTGTTTCTGTGAGCTACTACCTCCCGGTATTTGTTTTCTCCAGTTTGTAGTATCGCTGTTCATTTGGTTTTTTGTATATCGCCTCTCCTTCTGCAATTACTATTTTTAAAATATGGCAAACACTCAAGCATTCTCCCTGAGCTATGCTTCTGTAATGATCTCAATATAATTTTCATCTAAACATTCAGCAAATAGCATCCTATTTGCCAAGCTCATATATTAGTATTTAACTTATTTAATCACGCTGTCCTTTATGTCTTGCTCTGCTCACTGTATGAAGTGTTTAGCAACTTCCCATTGCTCTTTTGTGGTAGTGACTGACTTCTGTTAATGTTCAAGCAAGCAGGAAACTAGAGCTTAACAGTGGTGAAGGATGCTTAACAAAAAATGCTAAACACCTTGCTGATGTCATAATGGTTTTTAACAAGTCTGTCTTTTCCCTAATTTTAGAGTGGAATTGTTGCATTTAATGCACTACATACATGCACATACTTTATCAGAAGCAGCAACATCTATGTCAGCCGCCATCACATATCAGATTGCAAATTATCTACTCACAGAATAAACATGTATATCCGCTTTTTAAAGATTCCATTCTTCATTGTCATTGCCATCATCTCCATCCTTACAGAAGGCATATCCTGGAAACATTGCAATACTTCAACACAAACAAAAAAGCACAAACCAAGTCAGAAATTGCACTGGAACTGACTACATGCAAACTCCTCAAGGCAAGGTTCAATCGTTTATTGAATAGGAAGAACATAAACCACAGCCACATACCCACTTTTGTTTCCCTATTGGAAACTTCATCAGATAAACATACAAACATTTCCTGGTTCCTTTATTTAAACCTAAAACCAATCAGAGTTAGTGAAAACAGTCATGTGCTAGCCAAGCCCCCAGCATAAATTCCAAAGCCAGCCCATATTTAAAGGTAACTTGTAGGTTAAATGATGAAGCAACAAGCACTAAGGTATAAAACAAAAACAAAAACAAATGCTAAAGCATAAAACCAAGTTGAACAAGTAGTCAACTTTCTATTAAAATATAAATGTTAAAATTATGTATGAATTATGTATAAAACTGCAGTAATTAAAGAAGTTATTACATAAAAATAATGATTTTTTTTTTAATTAAGTATAACAGTTAAGTATTCTGTGAAGCAAAAATAGGTTGAAACTGTATAAATATGTTAAAGTTATATACATATAAAAACCTGGTCACTTTAGTGAATGCCTACAAGTATTAAAATAATATAAGCATTTTTACATAAGGGGATGAAGTTAAAATTAAAATGAAATGGCAACTTCATCTTGAATGCCATGCTTTATATTGGCAGCTTAAGTTAAATTCTATTAATTGGCTTGGTTTAAATGGACAGCTTTCAATAAATTGTCTGTTGAGGTTAAAAGCATTGGAAAGATAGCTAAGACTAAAATGGTAAAATAATTAGGTGGACATTTAATTTTAATTTTCACTGACTGGTTTTAGGTTTAAATAAAGGAATCAGGAAATGTTTGTACATTTATATGATGAAGTTTCCAGTAGGGAACAGAAAGCACTTATGTGGATGTGTTTTATATTTTTCTTATTCAGTAAACAATTGACCATGTCTGGAGAAGTTTGCATATAATCAGTTCCACAACATTACAATACTTCTAATGGCTTAGCAAGAGCTTGTAGCTCCCTATTTGTGATTTGGAATCAGCAAATGGGACAGAACAGGTCTGAATGCCATATATTTAAAGCTGTTTTTTATGTAACACTGTACAACTCCAGGCATCATACTGGGTGCAGAATGGAGACCAGTGATGTTACTCAGTAGGTATATGCCTTAGTTAGTATTTTGCTAGTCACTGTTTACTATTTAATATTGCACTTTTACCTACATTAGTGCTTAGTTACTGGAATTACGTCCATTGTAGAATCTATGTAATTATGAGATGCTTTCTACAATTGATTGTTATGACTTGTGGATTTGCTTTTCAGACATTTATTTTACTGTGTTCAGTATCTGTAATATATTATTTAAGTTAATTGTATGTTTTAATGCTTAACACTTCTATAAGTACTTTCTCATAGTAATTTATTTTACTTTTTATGAAATTCTCTAGCATGGGCTTAGCTTTCTTTCATGTGTCCCAGTTTTGTTGTCAAGTGTTTTCTAATATTCAGTATAATATTTCCTTACAACATTGTAAAATGCCTGCTATTTTTTATCTTGTTCTTGATATAGTCACAGTTTCTTCATTTCTCATAGGTTTAATTCATAATGTGATGTCTTGTTTGTGATACCTAATAGGACAATTAGATCAATTACATTCAGAAATTGCATAATTACTGTTAAATGTCATTCAGTTAAGGTAGGCTCACATAACCTTTTCAACATCTATACTTTTACAGAATGGCATAGAAAAATAACATGCCTGGCTAGAGTTTCTCTAATGTGTCTCAAACTGTATTTTAAAATAAACTGATTCAAAATGTATCATCATGTCCTTTATATTTCATTAGTTAGAGTTAGTCTCACATGGACATGTCTCTATGAGCTACAATCAGTATACTATGTTTCTCTCACTGTTTAACACTAAGGATTAAGGTTATGGGCTTCTAAGAAACTTCATCCTGTAATCTTAGGAATACTTTGCTTACTGGGTGGCTCTGAACAAGTCCCTTAACATGATAATGTTGTGGGAAATCCTCAAAAACAGGTACTTTTATTTATTACAGTTATTAGAGTAACAAATTAATTACTATTAAACTGAGACTGAAATAGGTCCAGTCAAATCAGTGCTATACCACAGTTAACAAATTCAAAATAAAATAAAAATAATTAAAAAGCAGCTTTGCATAACTTAGTTAAAAATCAAACAAATACAAAAATAAATAGGGTCTATATTAGATCACCGAATGCTTAAAAAAGTAAATGGTGATTAAACGATGATTAATTGACCCTATGTAAGTGAAAGCGTACAATGTCAAACTGTCAGAACAGCAATTTTGTTTCCAAGGGAAAAAAATCGCTGTTCCAACAAAAAAAAAAAATAAAAAAGAAAACACTTTAAACATTACATTAAGTAGGGGGCTTCACCTCCCACACAGCCCCTACTTAAATATAACAACTCCGAGACCACACTACAGTGCTGAAAATGGCAATGAAAATGAAGCGGTCAAGTAAATTCCTTCCCAGGGAAAAAATTTGCTTAAAAGCCACTTTGATATTTTTCCTTTTTAGTCTTTTAAGTTCGACCTTCGTCTTCTAATAGGAACCCAATAAACAGTCTGCTTGTGCTTTCATTGAATTACTTAAAAAATCAATTACAAAAAGCAGTTAATTCAGCTTTTCATGAATTTTTACAAAGATATCTCTCACCATCTTAGAAATATGTGTCCAGTAGTTAGTATATCTGTGCCTCTAAATAATTACATTTCTATAAAAATCAGTTAATTGATGTTAGTGATGGTGACAAAGATGATAAAGAACCACAACCTATTGCAAAAAAAGGGAAAATGTATGTGTAGCAGTAGAAAGTACAAACTGTTTGCCACATATTCTGCAAAATATATAACGACTATCAGTTAAAACTCAGAAACATCATACACATGCACACACACACAAACACAAACAGACCCTAATGTGGATTAAGCATTTCAGTATAAAGGTAACGGCTAGATGAACATATGTAACTATGTGCTAATGAAAGGCAAAATGAGAACTGCATAATGCTTTAATGCCTCTTTAGCAAAGCAGAGGTGCATACAATAATATTGTTGAATTCAAAATAAGTTATCCCAAGACTATAACAATACAAAATCAATATTATTTGCTACTTCTAGAGAATAAAATATGGGTTGAAGCAGATAAGCTTTTTGTTCTTGAAAAAATTACTATAGAAATAAGTATTGCAGCAAGAGGCTAGGTATCGGTTTATCCACGGAAGCCATCAGAAAATGTAATTACTACAGTTACATGATACAGAGCCCAGAAACTGCATGCAGAACACTTTATAAATCATTTATTTAGCCATTTGGCAGAGAACAGAGGTATTAAAATAGCCTCTTGAAAATTATCTGATTACTGGTCATGTGATGTATCTGCTTTCTTCTGTTAAGGAAACTGCATCCGTTAGCTTTACATTTGTCCTTTTGAACATTGATTTTTCATTTGTTAGACTTCTAATCCATCAGAGACTACTAAAATATTCACTAAAGTATTATTAAAATTTATTGTGTATTAATACTCAATGATGGCCTGCAATATGCTTGTGATTTCTGTACATCACACAGGAACTTTTATCTGTGCCCTTTGTCTTTCCATATTGGAGACCACAGCTGCAAAAATAAAGTAATTCATTTGCAGAACAAGGCAAAGTAAACATGCAATGTACCTTTTAATGATTGTAATTTGCCATTACTGGATGAAAATGAAATGTCTGACATGCACCAGATTGTGTTGAATTTTCAAAGATAGCTCTTTTCTCAGTTTTGCCACCTGTCTTGAGAATCATGTCATTGATATATAATGCAGTTAGTACGCTGAACTTTAGTGACTCCTAAGGATGCCTTCTACAGTAATACAAATAGCTAGATGCTATACCCTAGGTTTCAGTATGAGATAACTTGTCAGATATTACCAAACTAATTTCTAAAGTTTATTACAGTTAAGCTTTTTTAATGATTACTTAGACACTATCTTTATGTTTATTTTTATTAATCTGTTATTTAGTGTAAATTGTATTTATGTGAAATGATTATACCTGCTATAGTGCAAATATAAATCAAAACCAGAACTTAAAATTTAAGTGAAAAATGCTATGATATAATATTAAAATGGAGGCAATGACAAATATATGGTGGCCATCGTGGTGCAGCGGTTAACATTGCCACATCACAGCAAGAGGTTCTGTGGTTTGATTCTTGGCTGGAGTGCCGTCTGTGCAGAGCCTGCATGTCCTCCCTGTGGTTGTGTGGGTTTCCTCTAGGTGCTCTGGTTTCCTCCCACATTCCAAAGACATGCAGTAGATGGACTGGACACTCTAAATTGGCTGTAGGTGCAAGTGAATGGTATAGATGAACTACTGCACCAGTGTTACCCATCCAGCAGTGTAAACCTTGGCTTGAAATGATTGTCATTGTTGAAGTGACACCCTGACCCCATGTGGAAAAAGGGGTTAAGAATAGATGGAATGACAAGGCCAGTTCCTCTTGTAAACACATTGGGAAGGAAACATAATGATCTTTACAGAACCAGCTGCATTTTAGTATAAAAATTAAATCTGGTTTTAAGACCTGTATCAGGAGACACTATTCTGAATATCTTAAGGCAGAATTTGTGTTCTTAATAAAGTAAAACAGGTAATAGAGTTGAAGATGCTTTTAAAATAATCATGATTGCTACACTGGTAATATCCTGTCATCTGCAGAAATATTGGTGCATGTATGCACTTATCTACTTTGTTTTATATTCTTGCAGACCATCTATGATATATCTAAAGAAATCAGAACTTTAGCAGTAATAAAACACAGAGGAGACCCTCTAAGGTAAATGCTGAATTTTCAAAAAATATTACTTTGCAAATATGAGCAGAAGAGTTTTTATAGACAGATGCAATATATATTTAACACCAAAATCAATATTCTTCACATAGATAAGACGCACTTTGTAATAACAGTACACATTAGGTAGGCTGTTGGATTCTTAAACAATGATATGCTATTTATATAAATCTGAACCAACAGAACTGCCATGTGCAGAAGACAAAATTTGTACTGGTGCAGGTAACTGTATAATTCAAGGCACTTGTGATGCATACAGTGGGAAAACAGAATCTCAGAAGAGCAGAAGTTTATAAAGACAGAATCTCATCACATACAGGCTATGCCTGAGGGATGTTCTTATGTAGAAGCTGCAGAGAAAGCAGCAAGTATATATATATATATATAATAACAGTAAATCATGTCACAACGTAGCTCACATTTAGTCAAAATAAAAGCTTAAGAGACTGGGGATGATGGAACATATACCTCAGAAGTGAATAAATATGAACATTTGCTGCCACACAAGAACTGAGCTACACAAGGGCCAACTACAAAAGGTACAGTTATAAGGTACCATACATGAACACATATTAACAGTGCTCTGAGCCAAAACATGACACATACTCCACTTAACTGTTACAAAGAGGAAATGCTAGGTATACATATACATATACATAGGTAGGAAGATCTGCAAAACACTTGAATGTAACACATGATGGAACACCGGCATTTAGAAATAATAGTGCGTGCAACAGCCAGTGCACAGAATGGGTCTATACCATATGAGCGAATCTCACAAATTGTGAACACTCATAATATCGAATGTACCAGACCTTGAAGTGCTTTTTCTGAGATCACAGTACAGTGAAGAATGGGATATATTCCCTTTCCTCACTGTAGTGCGATCTTGGAGTGGGAACATATATTTAGCGGGGGATGTGGGGGGCACAGACCCCCACAATAGAATGTTCAAGGTCCATTACATTCGATATTATGAGCGTTCATAATTTGTGCAATTTGTTCATATGCTATAGACCCCACAGAACATTGCTGTGCACATTGTATGCAGACTGATTGGTGACATTAATAGCCACAGCAATCAGCAACAACAGCATGAGAGATTCACACTGGAACATGTAGGCCAAAGAGACAGATTCACACAGGAATGTATAGGCCAAAGAGAAAGATTCACACAGGAATGTGTAAGCCAAAGAGAGAGAGATTCACACAGGAATGTGTAGGCCAAAGAGATATTCACGCAGGAATGTATAGGCCAAAGAGAGAGATTCATGCAGGAATGTGTATGTCAAAGAATCAGTAGCCACAACACAAGTATGAATAGAAAGAAAGAACCAACAACATAAAAATGTCTGAGACACATGCATGCATATTATTTTTATTTATTTATTTATTTGCAGTTGGTTTACCAGGATAGTCCATTGGACCAAAAAGAACCCATTTTCAATGGAGTCCTGGGGAGAAAAGCTCCAAAACAAAGATTACAAAAAGATTACATTAGTTTACAATTTCAATCATTTGCAGATTAGAGACAAATCTTTAAACAATGGTAACAAAAAGATTACAGCAGTTTAAAATTTCAGTCATTTGTGGGTTACAGAAAAAACAAAACAAAGGTTAAGCAGTTACAGTGATAAGTTATGGGTTTTATTTTGTAGGAAAACTAAGATATGAGCAGATGAAATAAAGATTCTTAGGTTAAGTTCTGTATAGGAGCAAGCATTGCTGTTGTGTAAATATATAGTTCCTTGAGGGGAATTGTAGGGATTGTCAAATGATAAGATGTTGTTACAGTTGGCTAAATTGGTGTCTAGTAATATATGGTATAGTTGTTTGGAGGAGGTGGGGAATAGGCTATGAGGGGTGGGAGCAGGAGCATTCCCATGAGGATGTTAAATGTGAGTGCAGTGATTTTTTAAAGGCAGGGAGGTTGGTGGTGATACGGATAGAGGGAGGAAGTGAGTTCCATATGCGTGCCAGGGTATAGGATAGGAGGTTTTGTCCTGGAGAGTGAAGGGGTTTGTACAGCTCTATTAGGTTTTGGTTATTAGATCTTAGGAATCTTTGTGGCATGTGCATTTTAAAGGTAGAGTTGAGAGAGGGACAGAGGGAGGGTTGAAAAATTAGTTTGTGAGCAAGAGTGAGCTGAGTATATGAGAGATAGTGAGGAAGCTCTAGCCAATTGAGTTTGTGCAGAGATGTACAGTGATGAGTAGATGATTTGTGGCTGGTGGCAAATTTGTGAATCAAATGTGTTGCTTTCTTTCTCTTAATTATACCAGCAACAGGCATACTGTATACTGTAAACCAATACAACCTTGTGTGAGCAGACTAAGTACTTCTATGCACACTGGCACTGCTTTGTGTTTAGTTTACTCTTTTGAGTTGTGCATTATTTTGTGTGCTACAGTTTCCAGGCTGACCCTCCACATAGTCATTCTTGCAACCACAGTTTGCAGACCTTTATATTCCAATCATCAAGTTAATTTGCAGTCTCTCCACTTGGACAATGTTTTCATCATTATCATGGTACTTGCCTCTCATCCTTACTTGGTCTTACTGAGATTTTTGGTAAAAAGTTAAGTGAAAATGGCTGAACTGTAGGAAGTAAATAGGAAGCTGGTAGATAACTAAGTTTTGCAGGAAGATGAAAATGTTTGCTGAGTAGATCAAGAACTTGCTGTGGCATGTGAAATAGCAGTGTTTGTGAATAGCTGTGCTTGATTCATTCCACCTCAGCTTATACAGAATGAATCAAATGTGTTGCTTTCTTTCTCTTAAATGTATAACTCTATCTTGAGCGAATTACTTGAATTTCAAATGTACAATGCTTTCTGTGCAGTCTGGCTTTTTTTTCATATCCTAATAACTGATATTGTAGATATTCACTCCACCCTTCAGTCAGAAAAGCCTCTCTGGTGATATATCTATGGGTTAGTGAGTTTATGTCCTTTGTGCATCAGGAACCTGAATCACAACACACCAAACATCAAACCACTGATCACTGCTTTCCATATGAAATTGCTGTCAGAGCATGTTTTTATGCATGCGCACCACAGAGTGATTACTATATATTACTTCAGAAGGTATGATGGCTTGGTCACACATGTAGTACAGGACAAATGGTCCCATTAAAAATAATGCTTACAATTTGAGTTTTCACCCAGGTGGTATCTCAAGTATTTGGGCTTTGCAAGGTGGTATGTTGTGATTTGGCCTTTCATTACAGTTTTTTAAGAATGTTTTCTGTTCTGCTTACAGGGCTTAGTTAACTGTGTGTTTGTTAAAAGCTGCTTTATCTGTTTCTTTCACTTTCACTTTCTTTTCTTTCCATCCCCTCCCCTCCCCCAGACTCTTTAACTTTGCCTTCCTTCCTTCCTGTGGTGCCATCATTAAAATCCTTCTAGCTTTCTCTGCATTCCACATGGAAGCTTCTACTCTCCCCTGCCTTTGTGTTCTCTGGCTTTAGACGGTACTGTGTATGACATACTGTTTTATTTATTGCTATTTACAGTACTACTAAGTACTGTCTGTCTGTGCAGAGTTAACTGTGCTTGCTAAAGTTGTTTTATCTGTACAAGCTACTGCATTTTATTTCTAGTATTACATTACAGTTTAAGCAGATTTGTCTTCTGGTCTGCTTATAGGGCTCAGTTAACTGTGTTTGTTAAAAGTTGCTTTATATGTACAAGCTATTGCATTTACTCCTAGTGCTCCATTACAGTTTCTTTTTAGGATTGTTTTCTGTTCTGATTACAGGGCTTAACTGTGTTTGCTAATATTTGCTACTTCTGTACAACCTACTGCATTTACTTTCAGTGCTCTGCTTTCATAACTTAGTCAACTGGGAATACTGTTATTCTACACTAGTTATTTCTTGTCTGTATTATACCTCACTTAAATCTCTGTTTTTTCTAGGGTTTTGCTAGGTCTAGTCTCTCATGTGTCTTTTCTTACTTTCCTGTTCTAACCTTTCGTATGTGTTCCCCCTTATGTCTTGCAGCTTCTCCTGACAGGTTAAACACTTTGTGGTCACCCCCTGCCCAACAGGCTCGCTCAGCAAAATATCTTGTGAAAGAGTGTAAATCTGCTTCAGTTACCTGCCTGAAGCAGCTTCAAAACCAAAACTAAAGAGCACAGCTTTCTAAACTGTAGGTGTTCCTTCTATTGCAATTTATCCACATTCTGAATCTGTTTTTAAAACTATCTGCTTTTAAAAAATAAACTGCTCCTTATTTAAAGTATTACTACAAGGCAGATGAGCATACACACAGGTTAGTGTTTTCTGGCTGTAGTGACTTACTTTGGCGACTAGGCAGCAACAAACTGCCAGCAGTCTACCACTGCATTACAGGGAAGCAGATATACTGAACTTACCCCAATTTGGCTGTTTTTTTCCTTTTTTCTGTTCACCTTACTATGCTCAGCTCACTCCGCTCCCCTTCCCTGCCCCCAATTCCCACCCACCCCCACTACTTCTACATTTATTCTAACCCCCAATCACCTGACCACTCCCTACAGCCACTCACCTACAACCACCCTAACCGCACCCCTAATTTACTACTTGCATCCAAATACCACAAACCCAAACTATGCAGGCCTTACTTTCATCTCTCCTAATAACCCTCACAACTCTAACCTACATTACATCCTTACACACAAACACACTACTACCAAACACCACCTACCATACAACACATACCTTCACACCTGTTATTACACATATAAGCTTTCCTATAGCCCCATCTTTATTTAGTGACATCACAATACTATTTTTACGTAACAAGTATGTTTCACTATTCTACACTAGAAAAACATCAAGTAAACTCCACATAGATATTCTACAAACTGCCAAGCTTCAACTTTCATTAAAGAAATACCTCCTTACCTCAGGTGATATTCACCCAAATCCAGGGCCAAACCACATTATACCCCCAAACAAAGACACTGCAGATCTACTCATCTTAACTCTTGCAGTATATCAAAGAAACTTTCTCACTTACACGCATTCATAACTCACTACTCCCCCGACAGCCTTACCATAACAGAGACCTGGCTAAAACCCAGAATACAGAATGAAGAAATTCTCCTTCCAGGATATAATATTGTATGCCTAGATAGAACAGGAAAGAAGGGTGGGGCATTGCAATTGTTTATAAAAATACAATTTCTCTGCAACCTCTACTAACTCCTCTACCTAAATTTCATACTGCTGAGATCGTAGGCTCTGTCCTACTGTTAAATAAGAAAAAGAGCATCAATATTCTCTGTGCATATATCCCTCCAGGTAATAACATTCCAATAATTGAGGAGATTCTACAATGGTCAAAAGATAATCTCCCACAGGAAACTATTTTATTAGGTGACCTAAACACTGACTGGCTAGCCTGTAACTCTAAAAACCCCGCTAAACACATCAACCTATATGGATTTTCTCAACTCATTCAAGAACCAACTAGAGTAGACAAAAAAATCCCATAAGGAATCTATACTAGATTGGACATTAGTAAATTACCCTGAACATAATTACCAAGTAGGTAGTCTACCTGATGAACTTAGTGATCATCTCTCTACTTTCCTTCTATGAAAACGTACTAACTTACCCAAACCTACAGTCTATAGACAAGTCAGAAACTATCACAATGTTAACCCTTTAGAACTCAACACTATATTACAAAAATGTAACTGGGAACCACTAAACAGCCTTGACCTAGACCAAGCAGTGGACTATTTTAATAATACTCTTATTAACATCCTTGATTCAGTTGCCCCAGTAAAAAAAAATAGAGCTAAGCAACAATATGCTCCTTGGCTTACTAAATCCACTAGAGACCTATTAAAAACCAGAGACAAGGCATGGAACACCTGGAAGAAAGATAACACTAGTCTATCCAAACAAAATTATCAACACCTTAGGAATTAGGTCAAAAACAAAGCTTGATAAACAGAACTACTTTCTAGACATACAAAATAAACACTCCAATAAACCCCAAAAGTTCTGGCATGCAATAAACTCCCTACTAAAACCTGGTAAAACCTCCACATCAGTTCCCACCTCCACCTCTACAAAAACAGATAGCGATATAACCTCCCAGTTTAATCACCACTTTATTGAATCCATTAAATCACAACTCAACTTTCCAAAAATAGCTACTCATCCATACCAACAACTCCTAAAAACTCACCTCCCTTTACATTCTCTCCTGTCCCAACATCAACAATAAAAAAATACCTCTTCAAATTTAAACCCACTACTCTTGCAACAGATGGTATACCTGCTCATTTCCTAAAAATGGCTGTCGACTCTCTATCCTATCCAGTCTCAGTCTTAATCAACTGCTCCATACAGGAATCCCACAGCTCTCAACTATTGAAAATCTCTTACATTATTCCCCTTCATAGGTGGGAATTCCTATGATTTCTCTAACTATTGCCCCATAGCCATTCTGTCTTCTTTATCAAAGATACTTCAGAAATGCATACACTCTCAGGTCATGCATTTCCTAGACTCTAACAATCTCTTCTCCTCTACACAACATGGTTTCCTCCCACACCATAGCACAACTTCAGCCCTTCTCTCTTTCACAAACTTGGTTAATCAACATAGAAATAACAACAGATTTGTATCTGCTATATTCCTGGACCTCTCCAAAGCATTTGACATGGTTTCCCACTCCATTCTAATAGATATGCTTACCTCTCTATCCTTTGCTCCTAACACTTTTGCATGGTTTAAAAACTATCTATCAAACAGACAACAAGCTGTCCAGTGGCAAGGAGTTATATCATCTTTACTCCCATCTACCATTGGTGTACCTCACGGTTCCATACTCTGTCCACTCCTCTTTTCTATCTTTACCAATAATCTACATACCTCTACCCTACAGGCTTCACTCATACAGTATGCAGATGATTCCACCCTGATCTGCTCCACCCCAAATATCACCACCCTACAGCATCTCACCCAGGAATCTTTTACCTCAGTAGAAAGGTAGATCACAGATATTCAACTTATCTTAAATCCCAACAAAACAAAACTACTTTTATTTACCCCAAACAAATCAGAAAAACACTCCACTCTCCTTCTCTATCTCCTCCAATAATGGCACTGTCATTTCACTCTCTCTCCACACCAAGCTGCTTGGCATTGAAACCTACACTTTGACATCCATATCTCTCAAACTATTAAAAAGGTACACAAAAAAGTGGGGTCCCCATACAGACAAAAAGACTTTCTATTAGATAAAGCTCAGGTCACCCTAACTCAAACCCTCCTTTTTTACACACTCATGTATGGATGCACCTATTCTCACCTATGTAAAAAAATCTGACCTGGAGAAACTTGAGTCGTGTTATAACAAAATCCCCAAGTTTGCAAAAAATTCCCTCTTTAGAACACCATTATATACCTCTTAGGCAACTTTAGTGGCTTGGGCTCCCACAGTTATTAACCTACCACCAACTAGTCATAGCTTATAACAACCTAAAATATCCTGAAAAAACTCCAGCCCTTAGGGAACTACTGAGTAACTACATTCCAAATCTACCACTCCGCTCTGCCAACAAATCACTCCTCTCTATCTCCACAGCCAACAACACAGCAGATAAAGCCCTATTTTCTCACAGTATAGCAAAAAGTTGGAATAATCTCCTTCCCTCGGTGACTTCTGCACCTAATACCATACAATTCAAAAACTCCCTTAAGGCTCATCTTATTAGCTCTTGGCTATGTCCATGTGTTACTTAATCCTAGTGTATGCTACCATCATCTTTCTTTCTTCTCTCCAATTATCAGACCTTTGGTAAAAATGGAAGTAACAAATGGTATCCCTTCACATTTGGAAATGTTGTTGTGATCTCTGTCTGTATATTTTGATGGCTAACAATGTTCACTTGTATATATTGCTGATATGATCTTTCGTTGTGTACTGTTCTATTATGCACAAAATACTGCTCAGTAACAAAGTATTTACTTTACATTATGTATTATTATTATCTGTTGTATTAATTAAGTGGAGCTTTTCTCCCCAGGCCTCTGCTGTAAATGGACCTCGTCCAGTCGGACCATCCCAGTTAACAAATGTAAAATAAAATAAAAATAAAAAATAAATAAACAAACTCACTCTAGTATATTGATTATACATCTTTAAATATTAGAGTCTTTAAAGATGGTAAATGCTTTTCATGTCATTCATCTGTTTTAAAAAGTTAGCCACATTAAAGACCTCATGTGATCTGGTAAACATCCACAGTACATAAATCATAGGTTCATACTAGGTTAACTGCCCTTGCGAGCCATTTTAAGCCTAGCCAATTATCCCTTGTGAGACTCAAACCCTGTACCTTGTGTTTGTAAGGCAAACACCTTAACCATTAGGCCACCCTCCCAACCCATTGTGAGAAATATTCAAGATGTTGTATTGTGTTAGAAATGAAAACAAATGCCTGATTCATTTGTGACTTGTTATTCTGTACTGTAGAAATGCAACTTGCAGTTCAGAATTAGTTATTTGAGTGAAGCAATGTCATCAGTATGGCTTCCTCTTGAAATGTCGGCAGTTCAAATGCTGAGTGCAGACATGCTGAATTCCCCCCCTGAAAATCACAGAGAAAAGTGAATCTCATACATTGCTCTTCTCCTTTAAACTTCTTTTGTGCAAGGGGGCAAGCCACCGCCTCCAAAACTATATATACCAACTCCGAGATCACCATTGGAGTAAAGGGAATATCCTGAAAAATGTCCATCTCTGATTTAATATTTGTAAGTCTGTTTTTCAGCCATCCAATCTACATGTTGGGGATCCACTCTAGTGGGTCCTAATACTTCAAATGGATACCCATAGCTACATTTTTTCTCTCATACAAATTGTGAGAAGGCCTCAGAGAACTTTTATCTTTTGAAGAAAATATGGTTGAAATGCAAACACACGGAATTCTTGTGAAGCAATACAATTAAACAGAAAACTGTCAGATGATTATCCAGACAGTTGACTTGTTCTTCACTTTGAAAAGAATAACACAGAAGTCTGAAAAAGTATAGTATTTCCCATTTTTTACGCATTGCTAAAGTCTTATTTGTACATGATGGTTTTGTTTTTCAAGAAGACAATAAAGAATAATACCAATAAGGCATAAAAATCACAAATAATTGTCATATTATTTTGTCTGGCAGTTGGTTTAGAGGATTAAGGATCTGCTAATGAGCTTCCTGTGGTCCAGCGGTGCAAGGTTTGATTCCCTCAGCTTTTATTTCCCAACTGTGTGACTCTGAGCAAGTCAATTAACCACTACAAATCAACTAAATGAGGCAAAAGAAACAAAAATCAGTAAGTAATGTATAAGTGCTTTCAAGTTTATTAACTCAACTTCATCAGACAAAAAGGAAACAAAACTACTACCACTTAAATAATCATTATGAGGCATATGATCAATTGAAATCACATGACCAACTCGTCAAAAACATATACAAACCTAAAATGCTTGTACAAAGAATAAAACAGTTTCTTTAAAGTATAAAAATCCTTATATTTAAAACAAATAATGTTAAAAATATTTTTCAACATTTTTTCACCACATTAAGCTTCTCAGTTTCAGCACACTGGAAATAGAACATACATCATACAAACATGGCTAACTGTAAGCATCAGTTCTAATCTGCCAAATTAACTCTAATTGTTCAAGTCTGAAGGACTGTGGGCCACCTCTTATATCAAAATCAACATGGTCAATAGCTTTAAATAAAAATGAATGAACAGGTTGATTAATCACATGCTTCGCTAAAGCATTGTCAGACTTACCCTTCCTAATGTTATATACATGCTCATAAACATGCTCCCTTAGTTTGTGGTCAGTCTTGCCTATGTAAAAAGCAGGGCGAGACTGACACTGGGCCATGTACACCACACTTGTTGAGTTGCAATTAAATCTACCCTACAAGTGAATTTGTGTCCTTTCACTGTAAAGGTACTACCCACATACATATATTTACAGTGTGAGCAGGCCTCACATTTTAACATGCATTCTGTCTAAAAAACCTGGGTTTCTTAAACTCTAGTAATCTCTTGAGGTTGCGTCCCTTTCTGAATGCAAATCTAGTGGTCGGCCCAAATTTAAACATGAGTGACTCATCAGAGGTTATTGAAGACCGATTCTTCATTAAGATCTGCTTAATATTCTTACTATTTAGATTGTAAGGGGTAACAAAAGTTAAGGGAAACCTACCTACTTCCATTACAGTCTTGTTAATCATTAAAGGATCATTGTCAACAAGACCGGAATTTCTCCTGTTTAAAATCGCCCTAAAGTGACCATTGTTTCTCTTAGTGGAAACTTCCTGAATTAACTCATCTAATAAATAAGCAGGATAACCTCATTTAGAAAACAACTGATAAAGCAAATCACACTCATTTGTAAAGTCTAAATCAGTTGTGCACACCCGCGCAGCTCTTACAAGCTGACCTTTTACAACTGACCTCTTTTGGTACAAGGTGTGGGCACTTGAATAATGTAAAAAGGAGTTGGAATATGTTACTTTCCTAAAGATCTAAGCCTTATAACATCTGTTCTCCTTATCTTTGCTTAAATTCACATCTAAAAATGATATCCAGTCACTACTGAACACATAAGAGAAAACCAAAAAATGTGTTGCACTATTACAGTGTTGAATAAACTCAGCAAACGCATCATGACCCCCTTTAAATATTATAAAAATATAATCTCGGTATCTGGTGTAATAATAGATGTGGTCAGTATAAGGGTTGTTCTTGAATACAAATTCCCTCTCCCAATATGCTATTATTAAATTAGCCAAACTGGGTCCAACAGGGGAGCCCTTGGCTACCACCTATTTCTGCAAATAATAATCACCCTTAAGCGGAAAAAAAAAGGTATTATTCAAAATAATGTCCAAGAGCTCTTGTATTAAAACTAGATCACGATGTCACTTAACCAGACAGTGTTCCCTGGCTTGTCTGAAAAGGGTCCAAAGACATCAGTGCTCTATCCCAGAAAACAAAGCATGTACTGATATGTAGCAAATATGACAAGAAGCATCTATATTACCCAATTGGACTTTTAGGTTAGCAAATACCTAAATGTCGACCTGGTAATATCAAAAAATCAAAACAGCAAATGTCTGATTTAACATAGGGAATGAATTCCCTCAGCAGCAAAAGAAAAAAAAAAAAAACAAAATGAAGTGGGGGGCTTCGCCCCACACACCCACCAACTAAATATACCAACTCTGAGATCGCTCTACAGTGAGGAAAGGGGCAAAATCCGCATAAGGGCCAAGGGAATTATTTCCCTGCGTTAAATTGGCTGTTCACATTTTTTTGCTTTTGCTATTCCCAGATCGACGTTTAGGTATTCACTAATTTAAACATTCTCTCAGGTAATAGGAACCTGACAAGAACCCACCATTAGAACAATAGGTCAACCTTCCTAGAAATGTCAATTTTTTTAAAAAGTAAAGGTAGTCTGGAGTGATATATTCTTGGAAGGAATGGTGACCTAACACTAAATAAGAAGGATACTTTCCTTCCATCCCATGTGATTGGTAGCAACATCAACAATAACAACAGCAAAAAAAAAAAAAAAAAAAAACATTTTGATAACAAATATCTGCTGAATGCAGCCTGATCTAGCAGGATGAATAAAGTCTTTGGTAATACCCTAAAATAGTATGCATGCCATATATAATATCCACTATACATACTTTGGGTGGTTGTGGTAGTGATGTATTTTGCACTGTTGTATGATATGCCACCTTAAAAAGTAATATATTGTGGTTTACAGCTACATTTGTTACATACTCATGGTTCTGTGCATCTCACACCATACCATATCCATATGACCCAAGCATCCTGCACCATTCACTACAAAATGGACCATGCATGATGTCCTGAAGGTAGGTAGGCCCACAATAAGGCATGTAACATATGCTCCTTGTAATAAAGTTTCATACCCAGCAAAGTAATGCAGCAAGTATATAGTGCCATCAGTAGAATCTAACCCACACAAACAGCGCTAATAAAAAAAAAAAAAAAAGCTGTGCACAGGCAACATAAGTCACAGAATACATATTCTCACAGTTGGCCTTAGATAAAATGAAAAGATGGTAAAGAAAACTATTCCATATTCTACATCATTAGCAATTTGCCCTTATAATAGGCTATGAACCTGAAGCACCCCTGCAGCTCTCATGGAGCAAATGAAAGTGACACGTACCTTTCAACCTCTTAGAGCAAGAAATCTGGACAAAGCCATAAATAAAGGTGGGACAAACGCCCACAAATAGGGACATTTTTAAATATTGCTCTTACAAACTTAGAAAGTTGATTGATTAGCAGGTTTTGCATTAACATGAATTTTCTGAAGGGTATAAAGTCTGAAACTCATATGGCTGTCATTAGTTTTTTACTTTAATCTTCAATGATTTGCCATTAATTTGCCAGAAAAACACAATTTTATGGAAAATAGACCAAAAATATGAGTTAAAAATCTGGACATTCTGTGAAAATCTGTACAGTTGAGAAGTATGAAGTATCATGACCTAGTCATCTATATGCTGTGTCTAGATTATGTTTATTTTATGACCTTTTTATTCACAAGAAGTAGGCATCACAGTAATCTTTGCATTATATATACCTTCTCTGCTTTATATGTTCTCAAGCCAGCAGGTGACATGATTTACCACACCAGGTAGAACAACATCTATAGTATACACAATTCATTCACTCTGCATACCTATACACCTGTATACATAAGAAAAGACAGCATTCAGTAACCAATGTGTTATGAATATATGTGTTTTTATTATTAACACAGTCCACAAAAGCGTTGTGCTAGGAACGACAGGTAGGTAAATCTGTTGCAGTTTATTCTACAAATAAAGAAGAATAGGCGCTTTCACAGAAAATAAAAATTCTGCTTCATCAGATCCACCATATTCAAAACAGAAGCAGCTTAAATACTACATACCCCACCAATCATGAGTCAGATTAACTCACACACCCTTTTTAAATGTCTTTTGAATGTTTTTTATAATATTTTTGGTGATGAAGCAAACCCAGCCACTAGGGATGCACAAGCCAGTGCATTTCTTTGTGCCGGTCCCAAGCCCGGATAAATGGGGTGGGTTGCATCAGGAAGGGCATCGGGCGTAAAACTTCGCCAAATCATTTCATGCAATCACCAGTAAATATTTCCATACCAGATTGGTCGAGGCCCGGGTTAACAACGACCGCCACCAGTACTGTTAGCCAGCAGGGTGCTGGCGGAAATTGGGCTACTGTTGGCCGAAGGACGAGAAGAGGCGGAAGGCATGGCCGAAGGCAGGAAGAGAGGAGAAAGGCTAGGACTGTGGTAGTGAGGGTCAGAACTTTGAATGTTGGCAGTTTGACTGGTATAGGGAGAGAGCTAGCTGATATGATGGACAGAAGGAAGGCTGATATATTGTGTGTGCAAGAGACCATATGGAAGGGGAGTAAGGCTAGGTGTAACGGAGGTGGGTTCAAATTGTTTTATCATGATGTGGATGGGAGGAGAAATGGCATAGGAGTTATTCTGAAGGAACAGTATGCGAAGATTGTTTTGGAGGTGAAAAGAGTGTCGGATAGAGTGATGTTTATGAAGCTTGAAATTGATGGTGTAATGATGAATGTTGTTAGTGCATATGCTCCACAAGTTGGGTGTGCAATGGATGAGAAAGAAAAATTTTGGAGTGAATTGGATGAAGTGGTGATGACTGTACCCAAGGGTGAGAGAGTGGTGATTGTAGCAGATTCCAATGGGCATGTTGGTGAAGGGAACAGAGGGGATGAGGAAGTGGTGGGTAGGTATGGTGTTAAACAAAGGAATGGAGAAGGTCAGATGGTAGTGGATTTTGCTAAAAGGATGGACATGGCTGTGGTAAATACGTATTTTAAAAAGAGGGAGGAGTATAGAGTGACATACAAGAGTGGAGGAAGATGCACACAGGTGGATTATATCTTATGTAGGAGGGCCAGTTTGAAGGAGATTGGAGACTGTAAAGTGGTGATCGGAGAAAGTGTAGTTAGGCAGCATAGGATGGTGGTTTGTAGGATGACGTTGGTGATCAAGAAGAGGAGGAGGAGTGTGAGGGCAGCACCAAGGATCAAATGGTGGAAATTGAAAAAGGGTAATTGTGAGATGGAGTTCCGGGATGAGTTAAGACAGGCACTGGATGGCAGTGAAGAGTTACCAAATAGCTGGGTAACTACAGCAGAGCTAATAAGGGAGATGGCTAGAAAGGTGCTTGGTATCACATTGGGACAGAGGAAGGATGACAAGGAGACATGGTGGTGGAATGAGGAAGTACAGAAGAGTATACAGGCAAAGAGGTTGGCAAAGAAGAAGTGGGATTGTCAGAGAGATGAAGAAAGTAGTCAGGAGTATAAGGTGATGAGGTGCATGGCAAAGAGAGAGGTGGCGAAGGCTAAGGATAAGGCATATGAAGAGTTGTATGAAAGGTTGGACACTAAGGAGGGAGAAAAGGACCTGTATCGATTGGCTAGACAGAGGGACCGAGCTAGGAAAGATGTGCAGCAAGTAAAGGTGATAAATGATAATGAGGGAAACATACTCACAAGCGAGGAGAGTGTGTTGAAGAGATGGAAAGAGTACTTTGAGGGGTTGATGAATGAAGAGAATGAGAGGGAGAGAAGGTTGGATGATGTAGGGATAGTGAATCATGAAGTACAATGGATTAGCAAGGAGGAAATAAGGATAGCTATGAAGAGAATGAAGAATGGAAAGGCTGTTGGCCCAGATGACATACCCATGGAAGCATGGAGGTGTTTAGGTGAAATGGCAGTGGAATTTTTAACCAGATTGTTTAATGAAATCGTAGAAAGTGAGAGGATGCCTGAGGAATAGAGAAAAAGTGTTTTGGTACAGATTTTTAAGAATAAGGGTGATGTGCAGAGCTGTAGTAACTACAGAGGGATTAAATTGATCAGTCACAGCATGAAGTTATGGGAAAGAGTAGTGGAAGCTAGGTTAATAAGGGTCGTGATGATTAGTGAACAGCAGTATGGTTTCATGCTGAGAAAGAACACTACAGATGCGATGTTTGCTCTGAGAGTGTTGATGGAGAAGTACAGAGAAGGTCAGAAGGAGTTGCATTATGTTTTTGTAGACTTAGAAAAAGCATATGACAGGGTGCCTAGAGAGGATTTGTGGTATTGTATGAGGAAGTCAGGAGTGTCAGAGAAGTATGTAACAGTGGTACAGGATATGTACGAGGGTAGTGTGACAGTGGTGAGGTCTGTGGTGGGAGTGATGGATTCATTTAAGGTGGAGGTGGGGTTACATCAAGGATCAGCTCTGAGCCCTTTCTTATTTACAATGGTGATGGGCAGGTTGACAGACGAGATCAGACAGGAGTCCCCATGGACTATGATGTTTGCAGATGACATTGTGATCTGTAGTGAGAGTAGGGAACAGGTGGAGGAGACCCTGGAGAGATGAATATATGCTCTAGAGAGAAGAGGAATGAAGGTCAACAGGACTAAGACAGAATATATGTGTGTGAATGAGAGGGTGGATAGAGGAATGGTGAGGATGCAAGGAGTAGAGGTGGTGAAGGTGGATGAGTTTAAATACTTGGAGTCAATAGTTCAGAGTAACGGTGAGTGTGGAAGAGAGGTGAAAAAGAGAGTACAGGCAGGATGGAGTGAGTGGAGAAAAGTGTCAGGAGTCATTTGTGACAGATGAGTACCTGTAAGAGTGAAAGGGAAGGTCTACAAGAGGGTAGTGAGACCAGCTATGTTATATGGGTTGGAGACAGTGGCATTGACAAAAAGGCAGGAGTTTGAGCTGGATGTGGCAGAGTTAAAGATGTTAAGATTTGCACTGGATGTGATGAGGGTGGACAGGATTAGAAATAAGTATATTAGAGGGTCAGCCCAGGTAAGAAGGTTTGGAGATAAAGCCAGAGAGGCAAGATTACATTGGTTTGGACATGTGCTGAGGAGGGATGCTGAGTATATTGGGAAAAAGATGCTAAGGATGAAGCTACCAAGTAACAGGAAAAGAGGAAGGCCTAAGATAAGGTTTATGGATGTGGTGAGAGAGGACATGCAGGTGGTTGTTGTGACAGAGCAAGATGCAGAGGACAGGAAGAAATGGAAACAGGTGATCTGCTGTGGCGACCCCTAACGGGAACAGCCGAAAGAAGATGATGATGTTTTTGGTGATGAAGCAGAGTTTTTATTTTCTGTGAAAGCTCTTAGCTTTGTTTATTTGTGAAATAAACTGCAACAGATTTTACCTGCCTGTGTCGTGCCTAGTGCAATGCTTTTGTGGACTGCATTTATGCATTTTTTGGCTGTTTGTTGCACTTGATTTACCGGTGTTGTGCGTAGCTGGGTATCTGCATTGTGTTTTGATTATTACACCAGCACCAATGGGGCAAGGTATGTCAGGGCAGAGCAACCTATGTGCTTTTCATATATATTGTTCACTATATGGACAATCGCCAGTTAAAAACAGCTAATACTACACCATGAAGAGCAAACTGGTTATGTATTGTATTGTATGTACTTGCACCATAAAGAGACAGGCTTCTAAGCAACACATGTGGTGTCAACACATCTGCTAGCACTCTCGCATGCTACATAACATATTTATTTCTATTCTGTTTTTAATTTCTCCAAGTCTTTTGGATTTCTAATACCATGATGGGAATGGACCCCATTCCTAAGTCAAAGTATGATTAACATTCATCAAATTAGTATTGTTTCAGTCTTTGATGTTAGCCAGAAGTACTCTTTGCAGCACCTGCAATGTGCCTAGTAAATAATGACTCTTGCAATTCATATGGAGTTACATGTACTGGTAACATATCTAAATACGATTGTAAATTCTTTTTTTTTTTAAGATCCATTGCTCCTATTGGAACTGTCTAGGTATCCTTCCTCCACATTGCCCTCATTTCTGTCTGCAGATCCTGGTATTTTATGACTTTGTGGCTCTCTCTACACAGGACACTGTAGTCACTGGGTGTAGCAATTTCAATGATCAATGCTACTTTTGTCTTCTTTTCATGGACTACTATATCTGGTTTTCCTGCATCTGTTTTTTGAACTGTTGGTAGTGGGTGATCCCATGTGATATAAACTTCATCATTTTTTACAATGTTTTATGGCTCATGTTTCCTATGTTTTTCAGCTACTTTAATATTGTAATGTTTGCAGAAACCCCAATGTAACAGTCTTGCCACTTTATTATGCCTTTCAATATACAGTCCTTCTGCCCTTAGTATGTCACAACCAGCAAAAACATGTGCGACTGTTTCCAGTTCTGTTTTACAAAACTTACAGTTGTCTGCTTCTTCCACATGCCAATAGACTTTGTAAATCAACATGTACATAGTCCACTATCTTGGGCTGCCAATATTAACTTTTCATCTTTAGGTTCAAATTCACCTCTCTTTAACCATTCCTGAATTTGATCCTGATCAACATGAGATTGTTCCAAGAGTATTTTATACATGCAACTATATTTAGCATTTTCCACATTTCTTGCCGTCTTATCTGATTCTTCACCTTATATGCTTTCTTTTGTTTTGTTTTTTTTTTTTGTTGTTTTTTGGCACATTCAGTTACTTCCTGATCTTTTTTTACTTACGGTTTGATTTCCATTCCTGCTTGGCACCAATTTCTACTCTACAGTCAGGCTGCAGGCATGAGAGGTCAGACCATTGCTACTAAGGATAGTCCCCATTATTGGGGATACCATTCATGAATACCCATCCAGTATGAGCAACAAGTGTTCCATTAACCATCAAGATAGAATAACTTACATTTGTTTACAGTGCTTACTGCAATATATATGCCATTAGATTTCTTCACTTACATGTATGCATTTGGCTTTACAGTGTGGTATCATCCATATGTATGCATGTTGACATTTGTTATGCTTTCATCAACTATGTGATGTATTATATGGCCATGCACACAGGACAGAATGTATCACTGATGGCTTTAGCTCATCTGTGCATGTACTGCAGATTGTGAGGGGCAGTGTTCAAGGACATCTTGTTATTAATTATGCAGGGGTTGGAGTCACACCTCATTGTGCCCACTGGTGTATGTACTTCAGGAATGTGAATTACATATATAAGCTTCTGTCTGCAGTAGTAAATATGCTACAGTGATGTTTATTTTTAAGTGTGTATGCATACAGAAGGACTTTCACTAGTTATCAAGCTGTGCCTCTCACATATTAATGCACTGCACTGCACTGCGCATGCCTCATTATGTATGCATTGGAACTAGTATATTTCATATGTACTATCCATGAATGGAAAATGTCAACATATCATCTGTCCTTCATGCACATGATTTATTTATTTTAGTTATCCTTTGTTGTCCTTACTGGTTGGTGCACATCTACAGAGGGGAACTGAGGAGGAAAAATCCAGAAGTGTAATCGCATGCATATTTCGGCATTATGTAATAACACTGTCTATAATTCAGATATTGTTACTCACAGTTATGGTTTTAAAATTGAGTTTAGATTGTGATGACCACATGCTACAGGTGAAGAAATCTAAAGTTAGTGAATGTAGAGTCAAGTGTTCTTCATAGACGTGATTGAAATAATGTTAAATCAAAAGGTGTTCCTTGTGGAGTGTTTGGTGAAAAGGTTACATTTTGCAAGAAAATGGAATGATCATTTGTGGTTCTATGGGACATCAATATGAAGTAATGGTGGTTTGAGACAGTGAAGAGTAAGAGGATGAGATTTTTGTTCTGAAAACTTTCTTACTTTAAGTATATATGTCATGGGGACTTACATGTGTAGAGAGATTAGCTGGGTTTGATCAGAAGTACATTAAATCAACTGACGTTCCTTGTGGCACATAGTTCAATTTTGTCATAGAGTGGAATGATTATTTGTTGTTTTGTGTGACTTTAGTTGACTAAAGGGTGGCTTGAGTCAGAGAAAAGTGAGAAAGAGAGTGCCCTGTTTTGTAGCTTTCTAGTTCATAGCTAAGTAATAGGCTAGCTGTTCTTGCAGGCCATTTTAAGCCTAACCACTTTCCTTTTTTGTGCTTGAAATAACCTGTCCCATTTAGTTATAGACTAACCCTAACCATCGCATGGTTGATAACCATATATCACTTCTAATATGAATAACTGAGATAATACCAGAAAAAAATTGAGGGGATACATGCACACAATAAAGCAGTTAGGATTTGCCTCTGCCCATTAGTAATACAGGGTGCAGCCCTGGGGTACATTTTTTGTTTCACATCTATACATCTATGTTGTGCTTGAAAATGGATAAGGAGACACTTTATTTTATATGGATACCGAGTCTGTTCCAAAGCAGCAGTATCCCATGTGTAATAAGTCTGTCCCTCCAAACCATTCTGATGATGTTGCAGAAGAGTTTTAAATCCCTAGCTCGAGTATTTCTGATGCCATATAATCTGCTGATCTGCAGCAAATCCACACATTGAGGTTTGTGTAGATTCTCTCTCTTCTTCAAGTTCTAGTAATCTTAGAGTTGATGCATTTATCTATATCTATTTTATTTATATAAATATATCTCTGTATGGATAAGTAGATATATATAAAGTTAAGGGGTGTTGGGGCTTTCCACATAACTGGTGTGTAGGATGGCCAGCTCCTGTGCAACAAATACTGAGCTAGTGCATGTTGTCTTTTGGAGCATTGTTGTACGATAAGGGCATGGAGGAATTTGGATGAATTTGTGTGTTAGATTGTGGAGTTTGCTTTTTGTTTTTTCATCCTAGTGTAAGTTTTTGTGATGTGCTTAGTTTGGTGCAAAATGTTTGTGTTTATGTTGGTGAATGTGTAATTAGGAATGATATGTGTGTGACAGTCTATGTTTTTAGTTTATAGTAGTTTATAGTAGTCTGTGTCTTTCTTATTGATGTATCTGTGAGTCTTGCACTGTTTGTATAATTATGTAATGCACATAAATGCATGATATTTTATATGTAACCTAAACCTTGGCTCTAGATGATTGTTAAAGTGACACCCCTGAAGCCATGTGCAAAAATGAGAAAAAGAGGTTGTGGATAGATGGATGGATATGTAATAGGAGTGTAGCATAGATAGTCATAGGTGGGACTGTAATTCAACTTACACAGTTGTAGAAGAAAGCTAGTAGATCATATTTTGCCAGCAAATTATTGAGTGATGGTATAACTAGAAAAAAAACATGTAGCAGTGAATTTTGTGGGTATAGAAGCAGATTTGGTGGTTTAGGCAAAGCATCATTAGGATGTCAGAAAAGAAGTAGGTTAATTAATGGTGTTGCTCAGTCTGAAGGTTTGCTCTGTTTCAACATGGCAGCATAATGTTCTGCATATTTCTTTCTTACACATACATGTTGCTTGGAACATCCATATGTCTCTTTCATATGTAAAGCAATTCTTTTCAAGAAATGGAAGGCAAACTTTACTAAGGAGAAAGATGTTATATTTTCTGGTAGATGTCATTAGGAGAGTATACCTCTGATGTGAAAATCATAGCGAGAGCAGTCAGAAAGAGCTTGGGGAGAGGTGCTTCCTGTTGGTAATGTTCTAGATGGTTCCTGTTGCTAATGTTCTAGGTGGTTCCTCTTGGTAATGTTTTAGGTGGGTACTTTGCTGAATGTTGAAGAATATGTATCACAGAGGACAGGATCCAGGAGATAAAACAAGATGCTCACATCAAAGAGGAGTGTTTTGTGATAGATTTCTCATGTCACAATCCCCAACGGTTGAAGACCAATTGTTTCTCAGTCTTGTTCATTAGGTTTCTAGGCATGGTGTTTGTGGTTAAATTGATTTTGTTACTCTACAGTATGGAAGCATTAGACTGACAAAATAAGCGACATAATCTGATTTATGGCTCATGTACATTTTTTGGCATTCATATCAATACTCTTTGTAGGTGCAGCAGTAACACCTGAAACATAAATTCATGCTGAAATGATGCACAAAGTGCTTCCAGTGGTACCAGCATAGGCCTGAAAAACCTGTGAATGTCACAGTCAGTCTAACTTATAAAAACGGTGCTATAAAGTGCACTGCATGTGTGATTAATGTTAATGAGCATCTGCTTCCTTTACATATATTTGACAACTATCTGTTTATGCTTGTTCTCCATCATCTTCAGATACAGAACTTAAAAATGGCACACATCACCAAAAGGTGGTCCGTCTATTAATTCTGTCGATAGCTGCAGCAGGCATTGAATATCTTGTAGTACTTGTTTGTCTGAGGGTATAGGCAATTTATTATGAGAAGGAATAAGAATTTAAAATAACAATCATAGTGAATTATATAGTGCAAGAAGAAAGGGCAAAAAAAGCCACTCAGCACATTGTTAAATACTGAAATGTTCTCATTTGGGAGAACAAGATTCCATTAACCAAAGCATTTATATAAATTATTCAAGCACAAAAAAGGATACCTTATGATCAAAGGCAGTATTGAAGCGCTGCAGTAAAAGTAAGACTTTCAAACTAATACCTGTTAAGAAGAAACATTACATTAAGTGCTTGTACCATTTGGGATCATGTGTTAATATGGTCATTTCTGCTGTCTTCCTTTTCAACTATGCAGTACTACGAGTGTGGCCTACCTTTTCTCAATTGTGCCAACAGCACATCAAAGGCAGATAACATAATTCACATGGAGATTTCCACATAGATCATTTTATACACTCAATAAACTAGCCAAATTTGTTTCTTCTAACAATGTTATTTGTTGGAGATGTCCTTAGCATGCAAAGCAGATTGGGTACACACATTTTACGAATGTATTAAACTCAAAAAGTACTGGGAAGATATTGATAATTTCCTACAAGCCATATTTACAGATATGTTTACTTTAACTAAATCTTTAATTTTATTGAATATTAATGAAAAAACTGAAATGAATAAAAAAGACATTTATTATGGACTATATTAGCGGTTGCTAGGAAATGCATCACTAGAAAATGGCAATCCACTTTTGAACCTTCCTTTGAAGAATTCTTAAAGTTATTGAATGAAACTGCAACGATGGAAGTCAAAGTTAAAGAACTATGGATCACTCCTAAAACATGTTATAACAACCCTTGGAAGAAGATACTATCCCTTATTGAAACATTAAAAATGAACTCAGACTATACTTAAAGAAGAAAACATAAGAAGAATATTTGTTCAAATGTCTTACAAGACTGACTCAGTTTGGTTCATTTTATAATTCAACTTCAGACCAAATGTAAATATTGTATATAGTTTGTTAACTTGCTTATTTCATTAGATAAATATCAATAAGTCATTTATTACATTTTTGAAGAAAATCAATAAAAACATTCTTGAGTAAAACAAAAAAAAAGACAGATAACATACAGAGATGCTCCTACAATGTCGCTTATTTATGGTACTATATTCAAGGTGCTTAGTACCAGGAGTAAGCAGTTTAAATGTGTGAAAATATTTTAAGCTGTACAAGTAAGAAAAATATTTTACCTGTTCAATTTTGAAGCAATTTTCTGACATTTAATTGTATAATATGTGTCTCAGGTTCAAGCAGTTGCTGTAAATCCTGACAGAAACTCACAATTTCATCTCAGATTAAATGAGTGCTGTCAGGTGTGCATGAGAAAGGGATACCAGGAGATGTATTTCTTATCTAAAAATAAACAAGACTGTATGAATGTGTTTACACTAAAGTTTTATCTATCCTTCCATCCATTTATCCATTCATTAAGTTTCCAGTAATATGTTTTGTCTTTCTAGAAGTTCATAAGAAACCAGAGCTATTACTGATAGCCAATAGAAGCAAGGCATTGAAGCTCATTCTTACAAATATGCAGGTCAATAGCAGAACACAGACATCTGTATCCATATTACACACATACCTACAGAAAATGATGTACATTTATTAACATTTTGTTGACCAGGCTAGTGAAAACATACCACAAACTCTGACAGCCAAACACTCAGGTAAAATGAGTACTGGTGTGGAAAGATAAATATAGTGTAAAGCAATAAGGAAAGGCTATGTGTAGGTGACATAATTATAGACTGAATATGAAGGAAGTAGAAGCTGTAGGAAGTAGTTTTGAAGAAATGTTAATATTAGGAGTCTGATATCCAGGGATAGGTATAGAAGTTGAAAGAAATGATGCTTAGAGATAAAAATGAAAAAGAACAAAGAAATTATGATAAGCAAACAGGAACTGAGCAATGTAACAGAACTATGGGAAACTGCAAAGTTAAGTTTCATCAAAGTGTTATTTGACTTGGGGGCACTACTATTGTTTATTAGCAATAAGAGAAATGCTAAGTATAAGAATGCATAGCCAGAAATAAACAGTGGTAATTTACTGGAACAGGTTAATATATTGTTGAATAAATATTTAGACACATTTTTGAAATTTCTTGCATTTTTGCCTTGCACCAATTCTTAAGGTGGTTCATGCCATGTTTTAGAGAGAAACATACTTAATGTGCTGCTGCCAATTTTAGTTGGTGTTTATTATAAAGATTTTTACCAGAGAAATTAAGTGTTCTATTGGTTATATATCAATGGTCCAATGAACTGAAGACTGAGCTCTTGTTGTAACAGATAATTTTTTGGTAAATTAGATGAATGCAGTTCATTTTATTTGTGAAATACACCCTGTTGAATTTATTAAGATCAGTGAAACTATTTTTATTATTTATTCAATATGAAATACATTTCATGATTTTGAAGTGTGTAGATTTTGGAATATGGCCTTGTTTGGATTGCCAAAAGCACTGAAGTCATATAGGAGTTTTGTAGTGAGAAAATCATTAGCTAAGGTGACTTCTGAAGAATAAGATAAGCAGAATTTTTGATGGAATAGAGGACATTTTGTGCATTTCTTCCACAATTGTACAAGTAAGTACATTATTTATAGCAAGTAATGATCTACATGATGCTATAATTTACTGTGAAGGAAACTGACACATCTGCTGTGTCTTCAAGGCTTGAAATCATATATTTGATTTTTGTTTTATTCAAAATATAGACAATAGGCATGAGGGTGCTAGAATTTTTTGGAGAAAACTGACAAAGTAACTAAGATATTGGGAGCAAATGACTAAAAGGGGTGGGATGATAGAATGGGGAAATGACAAGAATTTATTTGAACTGCAGGTTAGAGATTGCCTTTCCTATCAAGGATTGATATCAGAGTATAGGCAAAGAGAAAGAAATAAGGGGTCCTAAATGAAAGATCAGCACTAGTAGAGTTTTTAATAGAATCTAGAACTGAAGCTGCCATTAAAAAGGAATAATTAGTACAGCATATAAAATATTGCATGGTAACTATAAGAATCAATCAGAGGAGGTTATAAAGGATTGGATAAGCAACTGACAAAGAAACAATGGGAGGATATATGTATGTCTCCTAAATATGCAACAAAATCTAGAAGGTTTAGAATTTTTGCTTGGAAATGTTTACATACATATTTTTATACCCAAAGTAGATGCCATAGATGTTTCCTTGGGGAGTAGCAAATGTTGGATGTGTGACAGGGAATAAAGCATGTCCTTGAGAATGATTCTGCACACTGTTTTAAATTTATGGTTATTGAGTATGTAGATGAGGATTTATGGTTTGGCAATATTAAAAATAAAACAATACAACGAGAGCCCGCTGGATAATTAGACTGCAGGCTGACAAGGTCCCAGGGCTGAATTGGAAAATCCTTTTAAAACCGTTTTTTAAAGCACTAATTTGTTTAAGTGAGGGAGTTGCTAAGTTTTTATCAATGGATTTTAGTGAATGGGAGAAGATGTGGTGACGTTATCTGTGCTGTTGGAGCTGTGGAACGTGATTGGTTGTCTATGAGCAGGTGGCTTTTTAAACTATAATTTTGTAACTATTTAAAGTGCAAAGTATTATTATGAATGAATATATGGTCTGAAGAAGTGCCATTATTGGCGAGAAAGCACTAACCATTTGAATTAAAGTTTTATAACCTGTTTGCTATGTTCAGTCCGTGTTATTTTTTCTGTCCAATTTATGTAATGTTGCTTAAGTTATATGCTATAGAGCAATATACGTGGAGCATAATGCTTGTTAATTTTAACTTGTTAATACAGTTTGATTACTTTTATATAAATATAAATGTGCCTATGTCACAAGTGATAATTCAGTAAAGGTGTTTAAAAAAATATGTTTTGAGTCTTTCAATGAGTTAGTAATGTATTAATTAAAATGTACAAGCAGGACAAAAGTGTGGTTTGATTTGTGGAACTGCATATAACTGTGGAGTCATTTGTTTACTGTAGACATTTTAGCCACTTTTGCAATGTGAAGATTGGGAAAGAGTAATGCACCTAGAATGGGGCCGAGGGCTAACTCAGTGTTTAAGATTTTGTATGATGGGAATTATTATACCTATTAATTTACTGCTGTTTCTGACAGGTAAGATGAAACTGGATTATCCAGAGAAAATCTATGCTGACAGTGGGAGAATATACAATCTCTGAACAGAAGGCAACTCTGTTAACTCTGTTAAGAATTGAGCTGGATTTATTTTTGATGAAAACATTCGCTGAAATGACTGCTCTATGGTTAGGGTTCAATGAAGAAAAGTTCATTGAATTAAACCATTGATGAATTGATATAGACCCATTACTACTATATCATCATCTGCTATCTGCAGGACTTCTGATTAAAAAAATAAATTTCAATTCCAAACGTTTCCCTTCTATACATCCATTGACTTTTATTCCAAACAGTTAATTTACCATATATTATCATGTTATGCATTTCTTCACCGTTCCCTCTCTTTTTACCTTTCCTCATAAATCAAAATGTCTCCTGCAATTATAATTTCCATGTTAGCCACTGAATAATTTAATATTTGGTGAAACAGATTATCTCTTTCTTTACTGGTTATATACACATATAATGCTATAATTCTATAAATATGTGCTTTCTACCTTATATCTACAACTGGTAATCTTCCCATCCTTACTAACATTACATTTGGTATTTTTACCATTTTTTTATACAACACAGCCATACCCTAATAAAGTTCACTACCAATATTCCATGTTATATTCCTGCCCAGCAATTTTTCAGTTTGTAATCGCTCTCTTAATTTGTCAGAAATCTTACATCCTCTAATAAAACAACAGTCACATCACATCACATTTAACACACCATTCTAATAATCCTATTTTTCTCATAATATTAATAATACAGTTCACATTTATTGAAAGCACTCTAAAGTTATCACGTTTTTATCTCTTTAAATTTAATGGAACTACTTTTAAGCATTCACTTTCTTATTTTACTCTTGCTCTGCTTAAAAACATTTTCTTGAATTTCTGTATTTTTATTTTGAAATGGTATATTCAGCAATTTCCTTTTTTCTTTGCATTCATATTTGTTCCTCTAAATTTCCTTTTCCTATCCTTTACGCATTTACCAATATAGTTTTATATATTTTTGCCGTCCAGCTTATATATTTTTCATCAATTACTTCTGAACTTTCTTCTACTTCTTTTTTTTTATTTTTTCTTTTATTTTTACGTCTAACTTATCATTATTCTTTTGTATCCCTTCATGTTTTGATTCTTCTTCTACTCTTCTCTTATAATTACTTTTCTGGTCTTCATTTATTTTCACATTTAAATGTTTTTCTGTCTTACAGTCCATCCACAAATGCCTAACTGGTTACACATATAACACATTGACTCATATATTTTTTACCATGTCCTGTTCCCCCCCCCCACACACACACACACACACACACACACACACACACACACACACACACACACAAACATGTTTCGGGTTGGCCCCAATGTTTTACAAAAGATCTGCTCTCCCAATTTTTATAATGCTTGGAATATGAACTTTTTTTTTTTAATTTACCATTTTCAGTATCACAGCATTATTTCCATCCCCTAGCCATAAACCTGTATTACCATTCACTTCTGCAGTATACATAAGATTATTACATATTCATTCGTGTTTTTTTTTCAAAGTTATTTTATCAATGTCCATTCAAAATTGCACATTTACATTTCTTTTAGACTCTTTGTTAAATGTTTTAAAACATAACATATAAGTTGCAAGGGCTATCATTCTTTTTCTCATATTCACACAAAACTTTTCCACACTCTGTCCAGTATCAAAAATAATGTCATAAAAAGTTTGTTAATTAAAATGAAAACCCTTGCCTCTTGCACTTTGATGCTCAATAAGTCTATAAAGTTGCCCCAAACATTTTTTATCATTTGTTGAGCAGGAAAGTCCGACTAGGACAGAGCCTATTTTCAGCAGAGGTCTGGGGAGAAATGCTCCAGACACACCTCTTTGGTTTGTGGGAGGAAACCAGAGTACCCGGAGGAAACCCACACAAATGCAGGGAGAACATACAAACTCTGCACAGAAAGCACACCAGCTGAGAATCAATCTAGAGAACCTCTTACTGTGAGGTGACAACATTAACCACTGCACAACTGCAGCATCCATAGCCAATATCATACCTGTTTACCTCTTTCCTTTGTATTCTAATGGTACATTTTCTTATTATTGCATTATCTTTACCACTTCCTTCTTTTTTCACTCCTTCTGCAACTGTCTCTGCATATGACTTTCTTTCTTCACATTCCTCTACATTGGCTTTTTTTCTAAAATAGATTTTCCCTCTTTCTTTTGGATATTATCTATTATTTCTCCCCATAAAAATTCTCCATCATTCTCTGGCTAGTTTTGTACTGTCTTGACTTTTAATATATCAGCCCTTAACTCTCCCAACAGGAGGGTTGTAACAACAGTCTTCTTTATTTAAATTCTCTGTATCAGATTCACCAAACAGTTCCTTTTGAAAAATAACCTCTAAATCCATCATAATACCACTACATTGCAGTGAATCCACACCACACCACACTCCTCCTTTCTGTTTTCCACCATGATTTTGCACACACATTATCATACCAGCCACGTCTGCACTAGAAGCAGAATGGAATATGTGCATGTACATGCTAGCTGTATGAGCTATGAGTAGTGGAAATTCCCTGATGCCCTGGCCAAATTTCCACCTGTAGTATAAATATCATGTTGGGTCTCTTCTGTAAAGTGTTCACTAGCCTAGTGGGACTAGTGTAGTCAACAAAGGAAACAAAACTGTAAAATAAATAACAAAATTACATTAACGAAGGAAAGGTGACAACATACTAGAAGAGCTGCATGAGCATATAACCATGGTTTAAAAGTAAGGGGATAATCTTGTGGAGTACAAGAGGTGGGCTAATGTAGAAATGATGAAACAGGAGAAAATGCAGGGGAAAACCAGGAGCATTACTTTTTTTCCTGGTTCCTGTGCTGCTTTCAAGAGTTTTCACTTTAGCTCATATGTCTGCATACCTAACCATAAATGGATATACCTTTCTGCTCATCTTAATCTTTGGGTAATAAATGGCTGCATACACCCTTTCTATCTTAACCCATTCCTTTGGTATTTATTTCCTTTTCTAATAATTCTGTTACCAGCTATTTGCATTCCTGCACTTCCTGTTTCAACAGTAATTCTATGATCCTTCTATTCTTTCTTCTGGCTCTGTCTTCTAACTGTACTAGATTTAACTCCATGCATTCTATTCTTGAGTCCAGTTCCTCTTTATGCTATGTTTTACTATCCACCAATGTCAGAAAATCTTTGAATGTTCACTCAGATCCTGCTGAATTTCTTCAATCTTTCTCTTGTGCAATGTTAAATTGTCTTCTAACGTTTGTTTAAAGTCCTTCAGCTTGAGCCATATTGCTGTCTGCATTACTGGCTCATCTTGTTTATTTCTGTTTTTGCCATTTTTTACATAATCACTATTTTGTTATTCTCTGTTTGCTTGTTATAAAGCCTAACTTTCGCTTACATGTTCTAACTCAGAGCCCAGAGACTCACTGTTGCTTAGAACCCTGCCATGCTGGAAGTCCTCTTCAGCTTTGCTGAAAGAGACTTTTGCAGGTAAATGCTTCTGTTTGTCTTATATCAGGGAAACACTTATGATGTCACACTGACTGCTCCAAAACATCAGGTCCCTGAGCAGATTGTATTGCCCTCTCTTTTTGTAGGTTGGATGTAACACAGTCCAATGTCACATTGGGCTTTTTGGTGGGGTACTGAAATGTGAGTGGGACTGGTATAACCTGACTAAAGCTTACATGCATTCATTCTGACTATTTCAGGGCCTTGTCAGAGAAGGGCAGAAATATGGAGAAAATAATGAAATGCCAACGTTAAGAAACAAGCAAAGGAAAATGTGAAGGTGTTGCTGATCAATGCTAGAAGCATAACCAAGAAACTCCACTCCCTGCAAGCCCTTCTCACTTTAGAGGACACTGAGGTCTATGAAGTGTATGAAACATGGTTTAAGATAGTGGAGAGCACTCCAGCTGTGCAGGGATATAATGCCTTGCACATGTATAGACCAGCTACTGCACAGGTTGGGAAAAAAAGATGGACATGTCTTAGTCTACATCCAGAAAAGTCTCACATCAAGGTTGGTAAAATGGCATGATATACCAGAGTGTCTTCACGTTCAAATAGACATTGTAAAGGTCCTGTTCCATGTATTAGCTTTCTATAGAACTCCCTCTTTGGCACAAAAAAGCCACAATGCTTATCTACATGAACTAGAATTGCTTAGTATTAAACCTAATGCAATTTTCCTAGGTGATCTAAGCTATCCAACTATATGCTAGGAAACCTAATCCAAATGCCCACTAGGAGAAACAACATCTTGGATTTTGTCCTAAAACTTTCTCCTCTTGGTCTGTCCCTCAAGATAAACACGAAACTGTCTCACCTCCAGTTATCACACAAGACCTAGAAGTGCTATCAAAAGCTATAAATACTGCATTGATGGGTCTGGACAATATCCCTGGAAGTATCTTAAATAGTATGAAGCATAATTTAGCCACACCTCTGTCTGCACTGTTCAATCTCAGCCTCATATTCAAAGCCATGGAAAGACTTATGATGGAACTAATCGATCAGGACATAGCAAAACTCCAAGTACTAGGCCTATCTCAGTTTGTATTTATCAAGGGCAGGTCATGTTTACTCTATCAGGTGTATTTTTTGAAAATGCCACCATAGCAGTGGATGAAAGCAAAATGGTAACAACCACATACTTTAACCTGACCAAAGCTTTGGACACAGTTCCCCACTCAGGCATAGTAGAAAAGCTAAATAAATGAAATAAGCCCCTATGTACCTGCTGGATTGTCAATTGTCTCACAGATGGGATGTAGGAAATCAAAATAGGGTCGGTTACCTCCACAAAGAGACTGGTCACCTGTGAAGAAACCCAGATTTCTGTGCTGGGAACTCTCCTATTTGGCATCTACTTTTCTTTAGTAAAAGCCAAAACCAAAGGGTTTTAGTTGAATAAGTTTACAAATGCCTGAAGGCTAGAAGTGGTCATTGAATCCCAGGATGGCTAAGCCTATTTGCAGGAAGGTTCGTCCCAAATAAATAACTGCTGCCAAAATCATGGACAGAAACTAAATGTCAAAAAATGCACTATTGTATCTTTTGGGAAGTCGTCTATCACAGGGAACTGCCACATTAACAATTTGCACCTAAAAGTTGACCCAATTGTTCAGGATTTGGAACTTATGTGCAAAGTGGCCTAACATTTGACAAAAATGTGTTGATTGTTGTAAGAAAGTCCTTCTATACTGTACAGTTTATAAACAAAGGGATTGTGTCTAGATCTAGGGATGTCATTGTTCCCCTTTACCCCAGCCTCATTAGGCCAGTCATTGAATATATTTCCCCATATGGCATGTATCTGCCTAGATACATTCAACAACAAAAATGCTCACAGAGATTCCTTACTAAAAGGATACAAGGCCTAAACATGTCCTACATGGGCTGACTCAAAGCCCTATCACTATACTTGGGATCTTACTGACTGTTAAGAGGTTACTCGTGCCTGGCATAAAAGGCATCCTCTGACCAAATGCTGATGGAGTAACTTCACATTAACAAGACAACAGGCATCAGAAATACTAGATCTAGGGATCTAAACCTGTTCTGCATCATCAACAGAATGGTATGGAGGGACAGGTATATCTCACAGAGGATACAACTGCTGTGGAACAGACTCCTCATCCACATAAAACAAAGTTCATCCCTGTCCATATTCAAGTGAAACTTGGATCTATGGATGGGAATCAGAAAAATTACCCTAAGACTGCCCGGTACTACGAATGGACAGAGGTTGCTCCTAAATGTTTTATCTCAAGCATGGGACCCCTCAAATTTTCTTAGGTATGATCCCAGTTATTTTCATTTGGAGTTATATAAAATTATCAACCATGGGATGGGTAAGACCAATCTCTAACAAACCATGAGAACAAAAATAGAAATTAGATAAGCTTAAAATGGCCTGCTAGGACAGCTAGCCTAATACTTACCTATAAACCTATGAACCTATGAGCTCTTCCAGGCAAAGAAGGATGTAGTATTGGAAGCCGTCAATAAATATGGTCAGCAGATGTGCCATACCTGCAAGAAAGGCCAGGCCTTCCACTGGTATATCAGTCGGGACCTTGTTGAACAGGTCAGTGTAGTTGATTACCATAATTTGGCCCAAGAACAAGTACAGTGTTGGGCCATGGACATGATTTGCTATGTCCACAACAAGGCAACTCTCATGGCTGAAAAGTAGAGGTGGGTCTGCTGACAAAGTCACCAGTAACAGATCACTTATACCGAGGGGAGGACTCCATACTGGTGCATAAATTCACTGATCACCTTGACTGTCAATGGAAGATGTCTCGGCTAGGTATTACCTAACATATATCATACAATGCAACCTACCTGACACAGAATTATATCTTTGCTAAGTATGTTTATCTTGTTCTTAAAAACATGTTAGGCCCCAGCTGTGACAACAGTTTGCAAAAGGTATGAGTCATACATTTTTTAAAGTACTGTTTTATAGCTGCAGTCTCACTGGGATGTGGATGTTTAGAAAAGGTGCATTTTACATTTAGGTTTGTTCATCTAACTTCATCATTTATATTGGCATGCTAGTGTTAGAGAACTGTCTGTGCCCTTTGATGATGAGTTACCACAGCCTGGCATAGGCTGTGGTCATGGTGACAATGTCAAGCTCAGGGAATATCAGAGGTATATCACCCCCCCCCCCCCAAGCACCATTCCCCAGGCACTGCTGCCATGCCTGTGCAACTTAATTCTCACCAACAGGATACTGCACAAGGACAGGAGTTAGCATGAGGAATGAAATAGGGACCAGTGTACTGGTAGCCAAGATTACCATGGATCATGCCCCACTCCTGATCTGAGTAACCCCATGATTAGCAAACCTATCAGCCCTTCAGCACAAGAAATCTGGTCAAAACCAGAAATAATGGGAGGACAAAGGCCCAAAAACAGGAACAGATTTTAAATATTGCTCATGTAGACATAGAAAGTTGTTAGAACACATTTTGCACTTTTGTGTTTTTCTAAAGGATATAAAGTCTGAAACTCACATGTAATTTATTATTTATCATTATTTAGTGACTTCAATCCTCAATGATTTTCAGAAAACTGCAAATTTTATGAGGAATAGGCCAAAAATATTATGTAAAAATCTGGACATTCTGCAAAAATCTGGAAAGTTGAGAGGTATGATGATCAGCACACATAGAATATGCAGTGCCATTATACTGGCACAGACAGATTCCATCACAGTCAAAGAAGAGCTGAGCAGTGCAGTACATGATCTGCATGAAGATCTCAGAGAGGGCTTTGTGCATTTATGCAACATCTTTCACTCCAGGGATTCAGATGCTGACAGGATGCATATAATGAACCCAGTACAGATACATGTTGCAGGTGTCCTAGACCCTATATTAGAAATCAATACAAAGTGAAGCATCTGCAAATTAGTTATGAACCATGGTGTACTGCACCTGCCTCCTCCTTGCATGGTCATCCCGTGTGGCTGGTATTCCAGAGACTCATGAACAGGCACATCCTCCACTGCCACTGTAGACTGTGGGGTTTCCTTTTCCCCAATAGCAATACTCTGCTCTATTTGTTTTCATACCAACATGCTTAGTAACACTATAGACACAACAAATATTTTACTGCATGGTTCTGGTCATACATCATGGTGCCAATGGACATGTCTAGACAGTAGAAGTGAGACTTCATCAATCTAATCACATCCGACAATCTTTCACGTCTCAGACAGGGAGGTGCAATATGTATTCTCTGCCATGGTCTGAAGATTTCTTATCTGGCTCACGAGCAATGTCTCAAGGGCATACCCAGCATAACCAATAAGATAATGCTTGACAAATGACACCAAATTAATCACTGCTGTAAGGTGTGCATATGCCATATATGGGAATCACGGTCACTGTTTCAGTGGAGCACTGTCACATTGTATATTATTCCTTTTGCATTGACAGGTGCACGTTCACATTGTATATAATTCATTTTGCATTAAACAACATGCAGGCAGTTAATATAGCGGAATCCCTTAATGCTGGCATATCTTTGTCCCTGTTACTTATGTTGGGCCCTAAAGGAAATGATGGTGCAGTCAGTGGTTCTCAGTACCTCAAGGAAATAAGTTACATTTTAGAATTCTCATGCAATGCTGTTTTTCTCTTCTGTGTGCATTAGAACACAAATACTTTTCTACATATTATATAGTGTGGCATCAAGAACCTGGTGTAGTGTCCTTGAGGCAGATGCCTGTGATAAACCCATCATTTCCCCCCTTGGTGGATGGAAGGACCCTGGAGCCAGTATTCTCTAAACTACACAGGAGTGGATATTCTATGAATCCCATCTGTTTGCATATGATGAAAGTGCATCTGTACCAGCTTCTGCATAGTGTCACTACTCACAGTTTCTCTGTTCTGGAGGGGATGAAATTTTAGGCTTTGTAGGATCACTCTGTAATATGGTATATGACAATGTGCACCTCTGCAACTACCAGCTGTAAGGATAGCCTCCTAAATATCCATTTCTGCTAAACCTAATTCTACTTCCAGCATGATTTTTCCAGAGATTGTCTCCCTGCTCAAGCATTTTTTTTTGTACAGCTACCCTGGTGATAGCACTTCTACATAGAGTTTTCATAGGTTTTTGAATCATTTCACCATACTGTTTACCTCCTTTGCATTTGCCATGATGCTTGTAATAATGTTGCTGATTTCTATCTAATTGTATGCTGGTCACGATATTTCCTGGCATAGGAAGGCAACATTGTGTGTCTGTGAATGGCCCCTGTCCTGTGTACCATAGTCTGTTACAGTTTCATCTACTGCATTGCAGTATTTCTTTATGAATACCTGGGTATATTTTTTTATCATAGATTTGCACATTAAAATAATTGTGATGACTGACATTGAAATGAAGGATAACTATTCCATTTGGAGTTCAAAGCATAACCCTTGGATGTCACTGAAAACATGATGTTATAACTGTGATTCCAGCACATGCTGTTTTCTGATACAACATGCACGCTTCCTGATGAGCAAGTTGCAATGTTTATCCACTTTACTGACTGCAAATTAATGGAACAGAAAAAAAGCATGCAGCATATTCCAAACTAGATCATACCATTTGAATAATATTACTCCTGTGGCAGTGACACTTCTTTTTGCAGGCATTACATTCATAGGTTCTTAGATTGGTACTAGGCTTCCAGCCCTAGGGCCTATACAAGCCTAGCCATAACAATTCCCTGGCTGTTTCTTCCCACAGTATTTATTCCCTGGACCCCTGTCTAGCAGGGCGATTGACGTGATCCCCAGACATGTGATATAAGGAGCAGCTTGAACAAGGTGATAAATGTGTGAATTGCTGCTTCCTTTTTTTATTTCCTTTCTTCTGTTTCTCTAATTGCCTGTCACAGCTACTAAGCCATAGTGCAAAACATGCTAACACTTTCTGTTTGGTCAGCCTGACTGGTCACATTAATCCTTGCCTCATCACATTACTGTAGCAGTCATCTCTATCATCCATTCATGGCAAACTAGTAACTTTAATTTATTTACCACATTGTTTCTGTGATAGCATGACAGTTTTAGGAACATGCAGATATAGAGTGATTGTGAGCATAATATTACTATTGTAGCTATGTGCTATTTATCTCATGTCCTTGCAATGTTTTGTAGTAAATGTATGTGACCCCACTAAAAATGGAAATTTGCATGACTTTCTATGTTACCTTGTAAACAAGTAATCACAGAAACACATTTGCACAATATAATAGGAGTCAGACTCAGGAAGAGAAAGTAGACACTTTGTTTTCAATACTTCTGTCAGTGTTAACTACTAAGGCATTCATTTTCTTTGCTTAAACAGGAATGCTGAACTTAGTACCCCGATACTGCTAATGTGGTGTTATGATTCTAAGAGAAAGGGTTGGAGTTCATGCTGATAAAATCTTTTAAGTACTAATGGATTTTATATTCATATTTAAAAGAAACTAGAGATACAAATACATACGGTTTATAGAATCCCTGCAAAAATACACCAATTATTAATCTTTAGTGAAGTACAAGAATGTACCTTGACCACCATTTATATTTGATATGTTAGGAAATGGATTTTATGTATATTAAGATTAGAAACAGAAAAATGGCAATCATTTTATTATTTTGTTGTATGGAGTCTGCCCATTCATGGTGCTGCAAGTTTTACTCTTACTGTCTCACAGTTTTATTGCTCAGCGCAAGGAATCCAGCTAAACTGTTTTCTCACTAATGTACTAATGCTTGAGTCCAAATTGAAAATCCTATGCTTAATTAGTTAAGTAAGGAAAACTGTATAAATCATAGCAACTAAGTCAGTCATAAGGCTGGCAAAAAATAGATTGTTTGGATACTGCAAATTGTCATAGATGTGAGTGTACATGCAAGTGTATGGTGTGGATAAACTACTGCTGCAGGGCTAGCCACAAGGCAGTGTAAACTTTGGCTCTAGATGATAATCACTATTGAAGTGACACCCAAACCTCATGTGCAAAAATGGGGAAAAAGAGGTTCTGGCTGGATGGACGGTGTAGTACAGTGTTGTGGTTATAAAGCAGTAATCTATGAATTTATTTATGAATCTTTTACATATTTAATTTATTGATAGACAAGGAGAATACCAATTGGCAATGCCCCTTTTTTATTACAGATCTGTTAAGAAACCCATCAGAAAAAAAAATATTAGTGTCACTTACAAGGAGTTTTACAGGTTATAGCCATGCCATTTAATAAGCATTCACTCATAATATAAATACACATATGTGTGCATTGTCTGACAGTATTGGGCACAATGACATTAACAATCATGAAGCATTATATACCCATAGCAGGTGGTAAAGAGTTTTGGCCTCAACAGAAGTCCTCTGCTAGACGAAGCAATTGTAAGTATAGAAGAGCAAAAGAGTACTTGGTCAGATCATAAAGTAGCCAGGAAAGGAAAGGAAAGTGATGATTGAGATGCTAGATAAGGAATGCAAGAGTCTGACTGACAGCTATTTATGGACTTTTTGTATGGGATACAGTGAAACATTATAAGGTATTATCAGTATGAGCGGTTATGTGGAACAGAATCAAGCAGTGATAAGTGAACTTGGGGAAAATAGAAAGAATGGCGTCATGAGTGCAGTTATGTTATTAGCATTGTAATGTGTGTACGCATTAGTTACATTTAACATTATAACAAAGAAATAGAAGATGCCGATGAATTAGAAAGCCATTGTTACTCATACAATAGGAAGACTGTGCAGCCATAATTATAGTTATATAGTTGCTGTTGGGATGAGGGCAGGGATAACAGTGACGAGGAATATGGACAATGCAGAAGATTTTTAGGAGGGCAACTTGAAGGGGATAATCAGTAGAGAAAATGAAAAGGGTCAGGTATTAATTCTGTAGAACAGTTACCTCATCTGAATCATATCATACCTGAATGACATCAACACACCCAGTATGAGAGAAGCCACATTTTCAAATGTTTTTAAAGCCATAAATCCCTGGGACATTTTTCTTGATTTCACTGAGGAGGTTATTGAAGAGATTTGGTAGTGGGAGTTAAAACAGAGTGCTACAATAGTGGTTCTTTTTTTTGGATATATTGAATATTTTTTTTGATTCTACTCAAACATGACTGATTAGGATGTGCATTGTAGTAATGGCATTGTGGCAGGACATCTAGTAGAGGTGTGAACAATCATAAGACTCAGGTCATTTTTGCTGGAGAGTCAGTGCATTTTTTTCAGTCTCACTTGCTGGTGAAAATGGGTACAAACTAGTCAATTATATTATAGGTTTGCAGCAGTCTGGAAAGTTTAGTTTGAGTTGGTTTAGGAAAGAGAGAGCTGGCAGAGAGGAAACTAGAGACCAGTAATGACTTGGCTGAAGAAGTATGTGGATTGACAGTGTGTACAACAACCTACATTTCTGTTTATTTTCAAAATAACTTTGGTTGGGAGGTTGGCATAATAATTAAGGTGCTTATCTTAATAACACAAGGTGCAGAGTTTGATTCACATATGGGGTAATTGGCTAGGCTTAAAATGGTCCACAAGGGCAGTTAGCCTAGTACTAATCTATGAACCTATGTGTGTGGCAAGGCTGTGACATATGATAATACCTAGGGTTTGATATTATTCGCCACTTGATTTGTGGTTCCTGTGGGTGAGTTGATACTGATGCTACTAGGTAAACTGGAGGTGCCATACATACTCAATAATAGCATGGTCATGTTTTTGATGGTGTTTAAGTGCAGACCCAATCTGGATAACCAAGCCTTTACTTTTAGGAAGGAAATTCATAGGCATACCTCTTCACTTCTTAGTGCAAGAAATCTGAACAAAGCCTAAAATAATGGGAGGACAAAGGTCCTTGAAACAAGTACACTTTGATAACACAGCATTCATAATTATTTTAGTAGTAGTACAACTTAATCTAAAACAAGTGAATTAGGAATGCAATACAGATAAAGTGCCTGAGATATCTTCTTCCAAATTGTGCACAGTTCTTCTTAGGTTGTGTGCCTGTTATTTTATAAATTTCATGGTCATAATGAACCAGAAATAAGGACTCTCTAACACAAACCTCTCTGCTAATATAAACAGGGTCAACATACAGTTAAACTTGTAGAATTAATAAACATTATACATATCCATGTATTTTAGTACAGGCAGGAATGATAGCAACTGTAATATACTAATGTCTTCACCATATGCAAAATGAGATATTCACTAAAAACCAGCAATAATACAAAAATTAGTACATTGTCCATTTACATGTTATTTACAAGTAACTTAATTCTTTCAGTCCCTCCCTATTTATTTTTTCTTAAGGGAAATTATTTCTAATACCCACTAACAATCTTTTTTTATTTTTTTGTCATCACTCAGTAGGGATAAAATCATTTAATTTTATGATTCAAATAGCTGGTGACAATCAGAATAGCAAAGATATCATATGATATTCACAAAATAATGTAAGAAGTCATCATCATCATCAGCCCCCTTTTTTCCCATTTTTCTATATGGGATCAAGGTATTGTGTTAGCTGTTGCCAACTCTCTCGATTCAGTGCCGCACTCCTGCTTTCTTCAACACTCATGCCTGAGTGTTGCAGCTCTTCTTTCACACAATCCATTCACCACTTTGCTGGATGTCCTTGCTTCATCTTACCTTCTTCCTGTCTGTCCTAAATCTTCCTCACCAGATTGTCTTCTGCTTTTCTACACATGCGCCCATACCATCATAATCTGTTCACTTTGATCTTTTCTGCAATTGGAGCTACTTTGGCTTCTGCTCTTATGTCCTCATTTCTTTGCCTGTCCCACAGTGTGCATCCTATGACCTTTCTCAGGCACTTCATTTCCATCACTTCTAGCTTCTTCAACTGTTCTGCCTTTATTGACCAAGTTTCTGTACCATATAGTAGTACTGGTTACACCATTGTCATGTACACCTTACTTTTCAGCTTCCTTGGCATTCTTCTGTCATAAACTACACCTGATACCATATGCCAGTTGGCTGGAGCTCCTCTGATTCTAGCTTTGACCTCTTCATTCAGACTACCCTTCTCCTCAACTACCCCTCCCAGATACTTGAAGCTGTTCACCTGTTCCACTATCTTCCCTTCTCTCTCTATTCTCAGCTTCTTCTGGTTTCCCCAATTTGCTGTGATTACCACCATCTTACCTGTGCTTAGTTTCATCTCAAGTGCCTTCAGATTTGCATTCCATTCTCCTGTACTTTCCTGAAGTTCTAGCTCAGAGTCTGCCTCCACTACCACATCGTCTGCATACAGCAGATTTGTTGATTCCCTCCCCTCCAACAGCAGATTTGTTGATCCCTCCTCTCCAACAGCAGATTTGTTGATCCCTCCTCTCCAACAGCAGATTTGTTGATCCCTTCCCTCCAACAGCAGATTTGTTGATCCCTCCCCTCCAACAGCAGATTTGTTGATCCCGCCCTTCCAACCTGTTTGCTAATGTAGCCCATCAATAGTATGAACAGCAGAAGGTAAGAGCTACAGTATGCAAAAGCTAAAACAATGGATTGATATTTTTCTTTCAAAGAATTTAATAGCCTCATCCCACCAAATAATTTGCAAAGTTCTGATACATGCAGGTTATAGTATTGAATAATGGCTACTATTTGTTTCTCTTTGTCTTTAAGTACCACCATGGTCTGATGACCACACCAGTGATGAATGTTTTTAAGTTATAAAGAATGCTCAAGTAATGTAAAATCATATAGAACTGTTTTTCAACTGCAATAAAATGTTAAAGACTGTGTAAAAAGTGTAAAATTAGTTGTGTCTCTCTCGGTTAGCACTTGCTGAGAATAACATTCATTTCCTTCCAAAAGGCATTCAAAGTGCTCTCAATAATTTGGTGAACATTTGAGAAATATTATAGATGCAGATAGAAAAAGATACTCATTATTTGTATGATCCTGCATACATAATTCTCAAGTATTCAGTTTTCATGCAAATGGTTTGAATAACTTTTCAACTACAAAATATTGTTTATTATCATCTTCAAAGTTTTTTACACCAGTTTCAGTCACAAGACCAAATGGACAAATTACCTATGAAATTCTCTTTTGCCATATAGTTGTGTACAACTAGTCTATACCACTCCTTTGGTGAATAAAGTCCACGTCCTTTCCACAAGGTAGAGATATCCAAAACCCCTCATCTATTAATCCCATATCAACTATTTTAAATAGCGAATAAAGTTGCCCTTTCATGGGAATTAATGCATGAAAGATGTTATTGTTATAACATTGAATATATTCCCATCCAGGAAAGAATCTACCATTGTTGGGAAAACTCCACAGTTTCTGGCCATTCCTGTGCCGGTTTACAAAGCCAGTGTCCACTGATTTATGTCTATAATGGTATTTTGCTTTATCATACAACCTGCAAAGTCATGTATATTAAGGTAAAATTTGCATTATTACAGCATTAAATAAAAAAAGGAGTCCAGCAGTCACCAGGCATGCTAGAAATAAACCGAAGAAGTGGTGACTAGTGTAGTGTGCAGTGCAAGACTACAAATCCAAGTAGGGATCCAAACAGAGATAAAACAAAACAAGTCTTTTATTTACAAAATAAGATAAAGTGCTTTCATCCTTACAAGTCAAGGACTTCGTCAGAATAAATTTAAACAAGACTAAAATAAAGTTAAATACTATTTTCAAACCAGACATCACTTTGCTTATTGGCTATTGCCAAATAGTTTTGTTTGTTTGAGTTAAACCTCACTTACTAACTCCTCCTCATAAAGATCTAATAATATTAGACTGTTTGCAAACAGGACAGCGGCTTAAACTGTACAGGATCTTAACTTTTTGTGGACATCCCACCTAGATAAAAAAAGATTCAAAATTAAAATAATACGTACAGACAAAACATATCAAGTCAAAAGAAAACCTCAAGGTATTAACCATTCAGTGATTAACTAAGAAAAACATTTTTACCTATTTTATAACCTAGCCATATGTAATTTCAATACAGGCTTAATACTAATATGGTCATTCAGACCTGGAGGGATAAAGGCATTGAGATAAAATTTCCATAAGAATTCTTTATATTCCAACTGGCTTTCCCAGTCCCCTCCCCAATGTCAACTAGTTCTAAAATTACAAATTTAAATTCAGTGTGTGTCCTATCCAGTAAGGTATGTTTAAAAAGGGCATTGTTTGCATTTTTGTTTTTGATGCTGTAATAATGATCGTAAATTAATTTTCATAATGTTCTTTCAGTTTTTCCTACATAGAATTTGTTACACTTTGAACATACACCTAAGTAAATTAGTCCCTGACTCCCACAATTTCCTCTTTTAGAGTATACCTTAGTTTTTAAGGTATTGTCAAGGTTAGGTGCTCAGCCTCTAAGATATATGAACACTGATTACATGCCCCACATTTTTTGGTTCCATACCCAACCCTAGGGTTGGGGTATAAATCCCTCTCATAGAAGCTTTTCAATTTCTGACCCATGGTGTTAGAGAACAATTTTTTGTACTTTGAAGGGAACACATTTAGACAAGTTAAGGGGGTAGCAATTGTTCCTTTTTTTCCCCACAAAATTGCTTTTCTTTTCTAGTAAAATAATCATGGGAAATTCTGTGCATGAGATTTCATCCAATTGCAGATACTGAAACCCATTTCAAAATGTTTTGTTCGTTACTTATTTCTAAAGAAAAATAGAAATTAAAAAATGTAAGATGATAGCAAGTATAATATATTCACTTCAGCTTGCACTAATCTAAATATATTATTCTTGATTTTTGGTTCCTTTATGTCCTTGTTCTTTACACCATTACAACTGTCTCAATAATAGTAAAAAGTCCTCCTCAACTGAATTTCCTAGTGCCAGCTTTCCATACTTTTCACAATAACATGCATTTATAGTGTATTTTGTTCAGTATTTATCTGTGAACCTAATTTTCTAATAAAATCCCTTTCCTTGCCATATTTTTGGAAGTAACCTTCTGTGATTCTTGAACATGGCTATGCCACTAGAGAAATCATTTCTGTCTATGTCACCATCTGACTACTACTATGAACAAAAATCTTTGCTAGTCAGTGTACTGGCTATCTTTATCCTATCATCATTTAAGAAGGAGATAATCCTGTCCGTTTTGCTACTGATCATTAAATAGGTAGGAGCACATTGTGTAAGCAAGCTCCCCTGTCAATACCTTATTCATGTAAAATCATAGTTTCAGTTGTATAGTATGGGTCATTCTCAGTACCAGACTTGCTGACAGAGGATGGTACAGCAGAATAAGTCTCTGTTGAATCCCTGTAACATATTTGTTTCAGAACAAACCACAAACAATGTTCCATTGTTACTTTCTATAACTTTTGGTAATACCCAATATGAAAACACAAATATCCACAGTGAGTACATTGTAGTTTGAACTGTATTTTCACTGCTAGTAAAGCTTCCAATGGCTTTCAAAATATAGTTAGCAATCACTAATGCCTCCTTGTAACCATCCATACCAGCACAGAAGTGTCCCATGTAGTCAATCTGAAATGTTTCCCAAGGTCAGTCTACTGTCAGAGTTCATCTATACCACTCCTTTGGTGAATAAAGTCCACGTCCTTTCCACAAGGTAGAGGTATCCAAAAACCCTCATCTATCAATCCCATATCAACTATTTTAAATAGTGAATAAAGTTGCCCTTTCATGGGAATTAATGCATAAAAGATGTTATTGTTAAAACATTGAAAATATTCCCATCCAAGAAAGAATTCACCATTGTTGGGAAAACTCCAAAGTTTCTGGCCATTTCTGGCCATACTTCCAGATTTGAATTATTTTACAAACAAATCAAGCATTCATCAACCACCTTCTGTTATACTTGTCTCAAGTTAAGATGCCAACACTTACATTTCAATATACGGAGTAAAGCCTCTAATCCTAATCCTAATTGCATGAAAATAACATAATGAAATGCAATCATTTCCTTAGCCATTATTCTAAGTACATGGTTTAACTTGTAACCCCTAACATTTATATACAATTGCTTTTCTCCATCTAACTACTCATGTTTCAGTTTAGCTACAACACTTGGATCACATTTCTATTGTTGAAATTGCATCACGTTGTACAATAAAGATGCATTCAGTTTTGCGAAACTTGTTCAATCACTGAATCATCTGGACTTACCATAATGCCAGGGTATAGTTCTTCTCCCCTCCAAGGTGACTTCTTCAGCTGTGCTATATGCCACTATATTACTCAGTGAGTCTGCAGCTATAATTTTATGTCCATCATCAACTTTAAAATTTCAATAAATATATAAAGATATAATTTATATGTACATACAACAATAAACATTATATATATATATATATATATATATATATATATATATATATATATATATATATAAAAACAAGTATCTAATGCATTTATATTTATATATATTTATAATGTATATATAATTACTTATATTTTTTTCTGTACACTGCAGTGGTTTACCTTGTGAAACAACAATCTTCTTCTTGGCCCAAATCAACAATTGCAGTAAGAGTGAGGAAATCATGCAGAGAGTATCCTAAAAAGGCATAGATCCATCATAACTTTCTAAAACATACAGAGCTGTCTCATTTCTGCCTTTTGAGCAGGTAACTTGGATCTAAGCAATAGTGATCTGCTTGAAATCCAAATAGCATACTCTATGACGTAAGACCAATATTAATAATATATTATATTATATATATATTATACAATAATAAAACCAATAAGTACCAATATTGTGTACTATCAGTGTAAATGCACAGAATACCTTCTTGGTAATGCCCCCTAAAAGATTAAGATAGAAAAATGCCTTGCTATTAACAGCAGTCATTTCTCTGGTCTTTATATTGTAACAGTTGTGCCAAATAATAGCCCTGATTCTGAAAAACTAGCTCTGAGTGTAAATGACCACATACGCTGAGAGCAGTCTGAGAGCAGGTGTTTTCAAATCTTGTCCCTGTAGTAAGCTTCTTTATAGATAGTTCTTAACCTAAAGTAACAATGGGGTCACGTAGTCACTAGCAGTATTCCAAATCATGTGTGACTGCAAAATCACTTAAAACAACCCACTCCATAAACATAAAAATAAAAAAATTCAATAATAATAATAATAAATGCTGTTCCTTTTTTTTATATTTATGGAGTGGATTGTTTTAAGTGATTTTGCAGTCACACATGATTTGGACTAATGCCAGGGACTACGTGAACCCATCATTGCCTAAGTTAATGCTTTTCATTTGTGTTGCACAGTTACAAACTCATTATTTGGTTCTTTGCCTGAAGTAAGTCACTTAAATGAGGGCAAGTCTTTCAAAATCTGGGCAGACTTACACTGAGAGCAACTCTTTTGGAATCTACCAAATATTTATCTCCTTCCTGCAGTGATATTTCATACAAGGAGTAAACAATTCATCAACTAGATTTAAAAACCATGAAATCTAGAGAATGGAGTTATAATCTGACCACAGATACATTCTTATGTCTCTTTTGCAGCAACAGAGTTGAACTAGATTCATCACTGACATGCAGATGTATGCAAAAAGATTGTGTCAAATTAGCACTGATCAATACAGCAGAATCAGGCAATGCATTTTGCAGATTCCCAAACGCTGCATGGTAATTGGGGCTCCATTATAAAAACTGATTATAGTCTTCTACCATTTCTCATAGCATGAGATACATTAGCTATGCATTTTGCACAAAATCCTCAATAATTGTTTGGAAAAATAAATGGCTAAACCTTTAATGAACAAAAGTTATTTGTGTACTTTTTTAGTATAGGTCTGGATGAGAATGACATCCTGGTATAAGAATAACTTGTTTCAAAACACCAAGGGCTTAAATGTCTGAGCTTGTTGGAAAAATGTAGATGAGCTGTGAAATATTATGGTAATCTTGTATGTAGATGTTACTGACAATCATATATAGAAACAAATTGCAATGCAGACTCTAGATTCAATGTACAAAGAAAAACACATTACAGATTCTAAGGCATAAATATATTTCATAATAACTATGTAGCTAGGTCATTAATTCAGGTATAGTTGCTACCACATTGGCAGCAGAGAGAAAATACTTTTTTACTAATCTCAAATCAATTGTTAAATGCTATGAAACATATTTTTCTTCACTTGATAAAGCAACGGATTCCAAGATATATTCCCTTTTAGTGCTATGACTGCCTTTCCCAGTGCTATATAGGTTTTTGTCATAAGTTTCTCAGCTTCTTTTGAAATCTTATACTACCTTGGAAATGATGGCTTTTGTCACCAAAATCTGCTCAGCAGTACCTGAAATCTGTCCATCATCAATATTCTTTTTAATCCTTAAGTCAAAAATGTATTTTGCAATTCAAATTTTAAATGTCAAACATCTACTAGCAACATAGTCACTCATTCAGATAGGCAATTTTTTCATCTTCTGAGAATCAGATAACTGCACATTCAGAAACTTATTTCAATTTCTGTAAAACTTAATTAACTTAACCCTCTGCAACTCCAAAGGGACCTAACACATCCATTCCAAAGATAGAAGGTTTATGTTTACCTATCGAATGGGTAAACATAGAATGGCATATGTCATCAAATGTGCCATTCATTGAGCCATTCTGATTAAGATTGCATCACAGTAAATATAGGGAAATTTGCCCTTTCCCCATTGTAGTGTGATCTTGGAGTCGGTATATGTAATTAGCGGGCACCCCCACATGAGGAGGTTCAATGAACTGCATTTATGAAGAAATGCTGTCCGTTGTTTTTCCCATTTGATGTGTGAACATAGACCCCAAATATAATACCAACACTGCCTAGTCACATCTGAAATGAACACCTAAGATGTTTACTGAGTGTATTGCCAGATGTCTGAAATACATTGTTCACCTTCTAAATCTGATAAGCTAAGATGCTATATTCATCATAACCATCTAGAGTGGATGTACTGCATTTTATCAGTTTTCTTGTAAAGATTGTCTTGTGCCTAAAACTGCACCTCCACTATCAAGCCAAGTATTTCCCAAGGCATTCCTTCTATCTTTGCTCTTTCAAATGGTCTGCATCAGATCTTGGAGACAAAGTAGCAAGGAAGCCAAGGGGGAGGTAAATGCTCTATCAGTTATCAGTACTGTAGTTTGTTCCCTGTTCTTGTGTCTGATTAATTGCTATAATTCTCCCGGCCACCACTGAAACATTAACTACTGCTCTCCATGCTGCTCACTACTGCCTGTACACACATTACAGTTTTCCCTGCACTCACTGTAAAAGCTAAAGTTTCTGAAATTTTAACCTACCTGGATGCATTGACTCGTAGCACAGAGTCATAGGACTAAGAACTCTGACTTGGTACATGTTCTGTAATTCACAAAGCTTCAGTATTAGCTTTATTTCTAGCTAGTCTGCTATAACCAGAACAGAGCTCCACGCATCATGTTTTTTCTATGCCCTGGACTGTGACAAGTAAGCTCTTCATTAAAAAAGGAAGAGGAAAAAAAAAACTACTCTGACCTGTGCTCAGTGAATGGTCATGGTTGGACTTCATGTCTAGTGAGTTGCATGCACAGTATCTTTTTCCTTATAAGTGACCTGCAAAACCTAAACAATGTTGGAAATCCAGGTTTGAGGCTCATTAACCTACAGCAAGCACAGCTAAACAGGATTAGAGGTGCATTACACCCATGACCAAATAATTACATTTCCCGTTACTTTAGAAATAAGCCCACTGAAACAGTATCCAAAAAAAAAAAACCTCTGTCATAGTCACCCATGCCTCACTCCTTCGAGTTACTCTTTTCAAAATCATGGACCAGCTTTTACCCATACCTTCTGTAGTTAGTATGATGGAGATGAGTATCTTGAGACAGTATAAGACTTATCTCATGCTGTTTGATGATCATCTACTACTCAAATAGTATAATGCAGTGTGTGAGCGATGTACATATATAATGTCCTTAGAGGCAAAAATCTTACACATAGTAAACTCAGACTCCAAAATTGTTAGAAGCACATCCCACTCTACACCTCACCAAGGGCATCACAATACACATAGTCCATCTTGTGCTGAGCTTCTAAAGATAAACTTGATGTAAACTGCAAAGTCCTCCAAGATGTATCACAGGCACAAAGGTGCTACATGTTTTACTGATCAATGTTCGAAGTCTAAATAAGAAACTCCACTACCTACAAGCTCTCTTCTCCCTAGAGAATGCTGACATCTGTGCAGTCACTGAGACATGGTTTAAAACTGCTGAGAGCACAGAAATCACACTAGGAGTGCAAGCCTATAATGCCTTCCACACATTTAGACCACCTACTACACAGTCAGGGATTAAGGATGGAAGTGTCTTGATTTACATAAAAAAAAAATACACTCAATGCTTGTCAAACGGAACAATACTTGAACATCTCCATATTCAAATTGCCATTGGCAAAATCCTACGCCACCTCCTATGTCCCTCTCTATGACCCAGGTAACCCATGACATGTATGTAAGCTTATTAGAAACACTCGCCATCCAATCCAATATCATATTCATAGGTGAGTTTACTTACCCTACTAAGAACTGGGAATCACATACAATACCAAATGTGCAAGCACAGAGATTCCTGGATTTTGTAAACACAAATTCCCAGGATCAAATTGTCAATACGACAACCAATATGGGAGAGTGATGCACATCCCCTAGTATAGTGTCTTCTCTGATAAGGTCAGACCATAAAATGGTCTCCTTTGAAGTAAGCCCAATTTCCTACTATTTAATGATAACGTAGTAAAATCTCAAGTCCCCATAAACCTTGAAAACACTGCTGCCTATGAGGAACTGTTCACAGAAAGACCAATAACATTATGTTAATAACTGCATGGAGGTAACTATACCGACCAAGAAGAAGTACAGAACTAACTAAAAAAAAGCAACCTGGTGATATCACAAAATCAATAGGCTATATAACGAAAGTAAGAAAATTATGGCAAAAGTTATGAGGTGTAGCACCCAGCAAGATAAAAGCACTCTCATCAAACTAAACAAGAAAGTCAGAGGTCAAATAAAGTCTACCAAAGCCAAATCTGATGCAAATCTGGCCTCCCAGGCCAAGGACAACCACATGGTATTCTTTAGCTATGTCCACAACCTCAAAGGCAATGCATAATTGTTTTTAGAGCTCATTGTTAATGGATCCACCTATACTGAGCCAGAAGACATAGCAAATCTACTGGCAGACAAATTCATCTCTACCTTACCCCTCTCTCCCCCCCTCAGCATCCCTTCAGGAAATACTATCAAATATAACTCCCCTACTATCACTAAGGAACAGCTCCTCAATCCTCTCTGTCAGGCCAAGAACACTGCATCAATGGGCCTAGACTGTATCCCAGGATTCCTTCTAAACAGCATGCAACTTTACCTATCAGGACCTCTAGAACTGCCATTTAACTGTAGCCTCCAAACAAAAGCAACTGTCACCCCTGTGCACAAAGGTGGGCCATATACAGATCCTGGAAACTACAGACCCATAAATATCACAAGTCATAGAAAGAATAATCATGGAAATGATCAATAATCACATAGGAAACCTCCAAACATTGGCCTCAACATAATTTGGCTTTGTCAAGGGCAAGACATGTCTACTCAACCTAGTAGACTTTTTTGAGAAGGTACCAAAGCAAAGTATGAGGGCAAACAGTTCACACTGCCTACATTGACCTGGCCAAGGCATTTAACATGATATCCCGCTTAGCCATTGTTGAAAAACTCAAGAGGTTAGGTATAAAACCTTATGTTACCCAGTGGATAGACAGCTGGCTCACAGATATAACCCAGGAAGTTAGAACTGTGGAGTCCCCTTCTACAATGAGACCAATCACAAGCAGAGTCCATCAGGGATCAGTCCTGGGACTGCTCCTTGTTGTCATTTACTTCTCTGATGTCATGGTCAATGTTAAGGTCCTCTGGCTGGCTAAATTTACAGATAACTGCAAATTAGGAGCAGTCATAGCATCCCCTACTGACATGTATGTTCACCAAGAAGGGCAGACACAGGAAATAAACTGTGTCACAGCCATACACTAAAATAAAATGCTAAGAAATGCATAATAGTATCCTTCAGGAAGTCCACCCCTGGTATATATAATATGGACAGCATACTCCTAAGAGTCGACCCAGTAGTCAGGGACTTGGAGACACACATAGACAGTAATCTAGCCTTTGGCCATCACAAGTCAACAATAGTAAGGAACTCATTCTATGTTGTGCAACTTATAAATAAAATTGATGGTATTTAAGTCCAAGGAAGTCATTGTTTCACTGTATTCAGAATTCATCAGACCTATCATTGAGTACAATGTCCCCTTTGGTATGTACCTAACCAGGCATCTCTAACAACTGAAATGTCCACAGAGGTTCCTCACTAAAAGAATATAGGGCATAAGTAACATGTCCTGTGCATACCACCTCAAAGCCCTATACCTGTATTCTGTCCCCTTCTGGATGTTGAGGTGAGAACTGTAACTGGCATAGAAAGCATTGTCAGACCCCGCTCCGATGGACCTCCTGCATATCTGCAAAACAAGCAGCACCAGAGTTACTCGTTCTAAAGACTTAAACCTTGCCTGTGATATAAATAGGACCTATTAGAGACGCAGTTGTGTATTGCAGATACTACCCCTTCTCTTAAACAGGCTCCCCATCTATGTGAAGCAGAGTGCCTCTCTAATTCAATTCAAGTGTAACTTAGACAACTGGATGGGAAACAGGAAATTCATCCCTGGTTTTGCACCTATGTCTCTAATGGACACAGGTAGCCCATAAATAGTTCATTTTCAAGGCCCCTGCTTGTAACTGTTTCATTTTCCAAGTCCATGCTTACACCTTTCAAGGGTACCAGAACTTTTCAGTTATCTGGGATGCATGGATAGGCTTAAAATGGTTTTTGGGGTCATTAGCTTAGTACATACCTATTAACCTATGAAGGCACACTCTGCAAGTTAAGCTTACCACATCACATAGCAAAAAGAGTCAAAAAGGAAAGGATACTGAGCTCATAAAGCTGGCATTTACTCAATCAAACATTTTTATTATAGGTGACTCCATAAGTTCATAGATTAGCACTATAACTGCCCTTGGGGACCATTTTAAGCCTAGTCAATTACCCCATTCAAGAATTAAACCTGGCATGTTGGGTCTACAAGGTAAACATCTTAACTAGTATGCCAATCTCCCATTTTAAGGTGTGCAGATGTACCTCTTACTGGGCAAAGAAAGAGTGACAGTTAGTTGTTTGGTGCTAGGATCCATCATATTACAAACACCTTCAAGTCCTTAAACAACAAGTACTGGTATGACTCATTCATAGTACACGTGGATTTCAATGACTTGAGATGTACCTCCCTAGACTATATGAAGAGAGACATGATGAAGCTCTCGGACTATGAGTCCCAGGCAGTTATCATCTTAGCACTGAAACACATTATACCCTCTCCAAGGATAGTGACACTATATCAGCAATAAATAATTGACTAAATTTTTGGGATCATTCAAAGGAGTTCCAATATTTGTCATCCTGGGAGGATATTACTGAAAGACCATTCTGCTTCATCATGGATGGTTTGCATCTGCTCCATCTAGGGTTTTGATTATTGGCCACCCACATAATGCCTTTTTTAGGCAATGCCAACCTGATAAACCTAACAAACATAATAAAGCAAGCAAAGGAAACTATGAAGGTGTTACTGATCAATGCTAGGAGCTTAAACAAGAAATTTCACCATCTACAAGCACTTCTCACCCTGGAAGATGTAGTGACTGAAGCATGGTTTAACATCGGGGAGAGCACTCTGGCTGTGCAATGTTACAGCGCCTTCCACATATTTAGATTAGCTACCGTGCAGAAGGGGAAAATGGTGGCTGTGTCTCAGTCTTCATCCAGAAGGGACTCACATCAAGGCTGGTAAAGCATCTTGAAGCACTATAGTTTCTTCATGCTGAAATAACCATCAGAAAAGTATGGTGCCATACAATAGCCACATACCTCTCAACTGTACATATTTTTGCAGAATGTCCAGATTTTTGCCTCATATTTTTGGTCTGTTTTTCATAAAATTGTCGGTTTCTGGCAAATTAGTTGCAAACCATTAAAGACTGATGTTAGAAAATAATTACAAACATTTGAGTTTCAGACTTCATACCCTTCAGAAAATTCATGCTAATGCAAAAACTGCTATTCTATCAGCTTTCTAAGCTTGTAAGAGCAATAGTTAAAAATTGTCCCTATTTTTGTGCTTTTGTCCCAGTTTTATTTATGACTTTGTCCAAATTTATTGCTCTAAGAGGTTGAGAGGTATGAATAGTCACTGAACTCCATCTATGACAAAAGAAACCCATAATGCCAATCTACAGGAACTATAATGACTCAGTATTAAATACAATACCATTTTCCTACGTGATCTAAATTGTCCAACTATAGACTGGGAAACCTACACCACCACAGAGATTCTTGGACTTTGTTAATACAAAAGATCTGGGGCAATTAATCAGAGTACCCACTAGGGGGATAACATCTCAGATCTTGTCCTTATTAATAAGGGGCCATCTTGCATTATCCTTTGTATATCTTCATCACTTGTTAGGTCTGACCACAAAGCCATCTCCAAAGTAAAACTGAATCCAGAGACCCTTTCCACCCAAGGTACCTTTAGAAAATTGTCTTAGATAAACTACCTACTTCTAAGTGGCACATTGGCAAGCTTCAAATCTTCACCAAACCCAGTTAACTCCACTGATTACAGAGAAACATATATCACTAAACTATATCAGCATGTAAAAAGCTGCATAGATGTAGCTGTACCCTGTAGGAACAAATGCAGGACAAACCCAAGAAACAAATCCCAAAATCATGATATCAACAACCTTTACAATAAAATTAAGAGAATTTTGACCAAAAGTAAAACGAGTAATCCCAGAAAGATGCAGCCTTCATCACTGAAATAAACAATCAGCTCAGAAGCGTAATAGAGTGATGCTAAAATGGTCATCCAAACCAAAGAAAATCACAAGGCTTCTATTGTTATGCTTGAAATCTCAGATGCACAACCCAGCAACTCAACAATGCACTGAGATGAGTTTTGAATGATGTTACCTGCACTGTGGATGAAGATATAGTGAACCTACTTTCTCTAACTTTACCTGTCTCTCCCCCCAGCTATTCAACATGATATACACAAAACCCACTCACCTCCAGCTATCATACAAATCCAAGTCCAGAAAGTTTGGTAAAAAGCTAAAAATACTGCATCAATGGGTCTTGGCAATATAACTGGATGCAACTTAAATAGCACAAAGCATGATTTTGCCACCCTCCTTAACAAAACTGCTCAACCTCAGTTTCCATACAGGTTTAGTACCAAGTGAATGTAGATCAGCTACAGTCATTTCTCAGCATAAGGTTGGATGTTACATAGACCCAGACAATTACAGACCCATAGATGTGACCAGTGTCATACGCAAAACCATGGAGAGTCTTATCGTGGAACTAATCAATAAGGGCATCAGGATTCTATAAACACTGGACTAATTCCAGGTTTGATTTCTCAAGGGCAGGTCATGCTTAATCAATCTGGTGAATGTCTTTGAAAAGGTCATCAATGCAATGGATTGAAGTAAAATGATAGACAATGCATATCTTAACCTAACCAAGGTTTTTGGCACAATCCCTCACTCTGGCATAGTAGAAAAGCTAAATAAGCTATGAATAAATTTTTTCATCATTTGCTGGATTGCCATCTGGCTAACAGATGGGATGCTGGAGATCAAAATAGGGGACACTACCACCAGAAAAAGACCAGTCGCCAGTGGGGTTCACCAGAGTTCAGTGCTGGGACATTTCCTGTTTGGCATCTATTTCTATGAAATAAAAGGAAGTACAAAGGGCTTTGGCTGATGAACTTTGCAGATAAGTGCAAGCTAGGAGGAATTATTGAATCCTCAAATGACTTAGTCATTCTGGAGGAAGGTTTTATTCCAAATGAATAACTGATGCCAGAATCATGGACTGAAACTAAATGGCAAAATACATTATCATATCCTTTGGGACGTCATCTATAGTGGGAAACCACCATAATGACAATACTCCCCTGAGTGTTGACCTAGTTTTTCAGGCTTTGGTAACTTATGTGGACAGTGACTTAACTCCTGACCAGCATGTGTCCACTGTCATAAGAAAGTTATTCTATATCATGCAGCTTATAAACAAAAGGATTGTGACTACCTCTAGATATGTCATTGCCCCATTTACACAGTCTTCTTTAGGCCAGTCATTGAGTATAATGCCCCTTTGACATGTTTCTATCAATACACATGCAACAACTGGAGAACCCACAGAGATAGCTTACTAAAAGGATTAAAGGCCTAAACAATACATGCCCTGCATGGACCACCTCAAAGCCATGTTGCTATACTCAGTACCCAATAATCTGCTAAGATGTGACCTGTGTCTGGCATACAAGTCATCCTCCAACTCAATACTGATGGATCTACCCCACATTAGCAAGTAAAATGTCATTAGAAATATTGGGTCCAGGGATCTAAACCACTTCTCCAGCAATAACAGAATACTTTAAAGAGACATATATATTTTACAGAACAGACTCCCTATCCATGTAAAATGTGCAATGGGTAATAGGACATTTACCCTAGGACTGCTTCTGTACTACTAATGGGCAGAGGCAGCTCCTAAATGCTGTATCCCTTGCATAGGTCTCCTCATATTATCTATGGTATGATTACAGTTATTCTCACTAGAGGTAATATATAATTATCCACCAAGAGATAGGTAAGGTCAATCTAACAGCAAACAGGTTAGGATAGGATAATTCAAACAAAAAAAAGTTAAATTTGCTAGGATTAAAATGTCCTGCAAATAGGGCAGCTAGCCTAGTACTTACCGGGTGCCATGTCAGACTCTAAACCAGTTACAAGTGGTGTCCCACAAGGCTCAGTCCTGGGACCTCTCTTGTTCGGTATATATTTCTCCGAGGTACAGGCTAACACGGGTGGACTATGGCTGACCGAGTTCGCAGATGACTGCAAACTGGGTGCCGTAATCGACTCTCCGGCTGACACAAGCATCCTCCAAAAGGGTCTCACAGAGATGGATAACCGGTGCCAGAGCCATGTCCTAAAGCTAAATGCCAAAAAGTGCATAGTCATCCCCTTTGGGAAAAACAAAGTGCCCACAAATTACCACATAGGTGGTAATCCATTAAGTATGGAAGAAGTAATTAGGGACTTGGGGACCCAAGTAGACAGCAATCTCTCCTTTGACAATCACGTTGCCAAAGTGGTTAGAAAGACCTTCTATATAGCCCACCTTATCATGAAAGGGTTCACATCTAGATCAAGAGAGGTCATTGTGCCCCTCTACTCATCACTTATCAGGCCCATAATTGAGTAAAATGCCTTGTTTGGGATGTACCTTACCCGACACCTGCAGCAACTGGAAAGACCCCAAAAGTATCTCACTAAGAGGATCAAGGGGCTCAAACAGATGCCCTATGCAGTTCGGCTAAAGAAACTCCAGCTCTACTCAGTTGCGTACCGCCTACTCAGAGACGATCTGTGTCTGACGTATAAAGCCATGTCCAACCCAGAATTAATGGACATGCTTCACCTCAGGAAATCCAAATCCCTTAGAGCTACACGCTTCAGGGATTTGAACCTCAGCACAGAAATAAATAGGACATGCTGGAGGGACAGATTCATATCCCAGAGACTTCCCTCACTCTGGAACAAAATCCCAATCCATGTTAGGCAGAGCCCCTCACTGACCCTCTTCAAAAGAAATCTTGACAAGTGGATGGGAGATCGTAAGTTTACCCCTGGGATCTCTTCTGTGTCCCTGCTTGACAGAGGTACAGTAAACTAACCTTAAAAGGGCTACCTTCTGTGACCTACTATACAGAGGCACAGTCAACTAATCTAAAAGGGTGGCGAAAGCCAAACACACTCTGGCTAGGCTTATAAATGCCCTAGGGCAGATAGCCTAGTATCAACCTATGAACCTATGAACTTTTGAATCTACACCCCTATTATTAACCTGAGATATTCAAGACATTTCTTCCTGAACTGAGTCCACTTTTTCAGTTGTTCCGAGCAATGACACTTTAATTTGCAGCATTGACACCTTTATTTGAATTATTGGCATATTGATAGACATGGACTCGACATGAGTCACCAGATGATGAAAAAAATGCTTAAGAGAACTGGAGCAAGCATGGCTTTCCAGAATAATCTATCATATGTGGGGTTGACGCCTGAAACAGAATCAGAAAAATGTATAGACTGGATGCTGTCAGAGATATAAATTTTTAACTAGTTAACAGATGCTCAGTCAATAACTTTTGTAGTACTTAATGGCTGTTGAGTGAATACCTACTTCTCTACTCAAAGAGACCAAAATGAGACACAAACCTATACCAAAGGACTTGTCTACACGATTGCTATAATAAAGATCTGTTTGAGTATGCACTGTGAAGAGCTCCTTATCAGAAGTGCTAGGCCTGATATTGCTAGACACACTTGTTTAAGTAATTAAATACAAAACAAAGAATTGCAGTAGCATACTGTTATAAATGTAAACTATTTCTGCAGGAGAGCAGTACCCCGCCCCATACACATGCTACTTACATATGCTAACTCAAAAAGCACTGTATATTGGACAAGGGGAAAAACTCCAAAGTAATGCAGTCTTGGAATTAGTACATATTCCCCCAAATTCATGCTTGCAGTTTTTCTTTTCCAAAAGTTGTTAAAGTCCTAGGAATAATTATTTATTTGGAATGATCTATAGGAAACCATGTTGGGTGAGGAGAAACAAGGATTATTTTCTCAACATACACTAAAAGATTTCATGCCTAGAGCTGCTGTTGAGTTGTTGTTTAGGTAGCCACGGTCATGCAGTGGTTAACGTTGTTGCCTCACAGCAAGAAGTTTTCTGGTTCAATTCTCAGCTGGGATGCCTTCTGTGTGGAGTCTGCATGTCCTGCCTGCAGTTGTGTGGGCTCCTGCTGGGAGCTCCAGTTTCCTCCTACATTCCAAAGATGTGCAGTAGGTGGATTGGACACTCAAACCTGGCCATAGGTGTGAGCAGTATGGATGAACTACTGCTGCAGGGCTAGCCATCCAGTGGTGTAAGCCTTGGCTTGAGATGATTGTCACTGTTGAAGTGACACCCTAACCATATGTACAAAATGGGAAAAGGAGGTTGAGGAAGGATGGAACTGTTGTCTAAAAGTTAGATGCATATCGGTGGTGTTATCATGCAGAATTATTTTAATCAGACCCAGAGCTTTCATGAAAGCTGATTGCTAATCAATTCTTCAGCTGATCCCTGACAGCAGCTCTGCTCTGGTCTCAACCCCGGTTCACTACCATCAAAGCCAGATGCCTTGCCTCAGTGTAACAGGCCAATATAAGTCAGATAGCTCAGATGAATTATTCCTGTTATGGAGAGGAATAATAATGGATGATAGTCAATGATTTGCAGTGTTCATTTCATTGCGTTAGAGGTTGATCAGTAAAAATACAGTGTAGGCCTTCTGTCGAGAGACCGAGGTGCTCTGCATAGTGATTTTGGTAATATTGATTAACTAAATATTTCAGTCCGAGTTGAGAAAGTAGCTCACTTACTAGGCCACTTGTAATAAGAGACAAATAAAGTCAAATGATTCATTATTGGATTCAGAAAGAACAGGGCTGCTCTTGGCGGGGAGGTAGTGAGTGAGCTACAGTTACGTGGAGTTATTTTCATTTTTTTTTTTTTTTACTTTTTCTAGTGATAACAAATCTATTAGGGGATGGGCTAATATTTCTGTCCTGGACTGAGTAACTGGGTCATACTGATCCGAGTGTTGTTTCCGTGCTGACTTTGTGGATAAGGAAGAATTTCATCTTGTTGCAAACTATGAGTGATTTGGTATTATTAATTTTCAGCTACCCACAATGGATAAGATAGTGAGTAGCTGTGCTAATTATATTATTTTCAGCTAGTCATGGCAATTACATTTTGGGATTTACTAAGGTATACATCTGGCTTTGGTATGCTTGCACTTTACAGGTTGCAAGCTCTTGAAGATAATGAGGAAGGACTGGTAAAAGTCATCAAGAATAAGCTAGATTAGTGGAGACCAACTGGAACTTTATGAGGAATGCTAAGAACTTTGGCGTGTTGATTTTTTTTTTTTTGACCAAGTGAAGCAGTAAAGCTGCATGATTATGGCCCATATGTGAAAACAAAGAGGTAGTCAACAAGGCTTGTCTTAGTAAATATCTAATGTTTAGATGCTAATGTCTTGTCTAAACTATAGAATTGATTGTTTTGTTAAACAATTCCAAAAATGTAGGAGATAAGTTGGGTTATACCAAGTGAATAGTGAAGAGAAGTGTGCCTGTACTGCTCATTTGTGGAGGACTGGTAAATATTGAATTTACCAAGCATAATTACTTGAATATTTATATTATATGTTATCCATGGCAGATTTGTATATCCTAAGGACTGTACCTTTAAGGGATCCCTTCTCGAACTTGAAGCTGGATTGCTTGATTCATACCTGCTTCAGATGGGATATTGTTTAAATGCTCATTTCATTTTGTATCTGTGTGCCTCATTTCAGTTGTAGGATATCATTTTGACTTTTTTTAGGATGCTATATTAAGGCCACAAAGCTGTCAAGGAACACAAATGTCTGGACAGACTCTTAGTTCTTAGTCATTCATCCAGAGCAGCTTTAAATAGTTTGAATTTTGTGAGCATCCTAATATGTGTGCCATCTTTTTCCTCAAGCTAGGGAGATCCTGAGTGATGTATCTGTTCATTCTATGTGTGGAATTCAAACTGATACCGAATGTAGTATTTCCACGTTTGTGGATAATTTAATTAATGCACATTTGGAAGGCCAAAAACTTTCCATGCATTTCAATTACAGAAAGGATGTATATACATGAGACAACTTTCTTCATATGAAATGCTAGTTGATGCTACACAAACTCAATATCAGTCTGTTTATATAATTCAAGTTCCTGATGCTTGTAATTCTTTCTTTGAATTTCATAAATACAAGCTCAATGTTTGTACTACTTAACATGTAAGAAAAGAAATTGGAATTATGTTGTAAAACAGGAAGAACTGTTGAGTACACTGCTTTTTCCTCCAAGACCATCGTATCTAAGTGAAAGAGCACATGTCTTATTATTTCTTTTTTCAAACATTTCTTTTTCTCAGAGATATAGTGATCTCAAAAACAGAATAAAAATGACAGGGTAAGGAGCAAAATTGATCTCGACTTCAGCAGAATAATTTATCTGAGTTTGTGTTTGTTGTATACCTCTCAGCCTGAAGACTTTGCCAATAAGTACACAGGCGCTTGAAAAGTAGGTACATCCAACCAAAAAAATCTGGGTGTCTAATTAGCATAAAATCTGAATTGCAAATAACACATAACCTTCCACTTCCAGTAGAATTGTGGAATATTACTCAAAGACTAGTTTAAAGAAACAGATAGTGAAAAATGATGCAAAGTATTAGGCATATTATAAAAGGCCCAGTGAAAATCTGTAGATCTTTTTGAATGATAATGCAAAAATGTACAGAAACTGATTTGTTTTTGCTTCTGAAAAAAAGAGATGTAAGATGTCAGTCATATTTTTTTTATCAATTATTGGTTTCATTGGTATATTGGTAATCAAGTCTGCTTTCCTGTCTTCTTAACAGCTTCAAAAGTGTGTGAGATGAACGGATTCAGGAAATCATTTTTAGGGGAAGATCAAAACTGAACATAGGAGTGCACCTCCAAAAATAGGTACGTTGCATAAAAAGTAAACCAAGCATGAAAATAGGTGTGTACTTTCAAAATAGGTACAGTCAAGAGGTCTGATTTGGAGCACATTTGCAAAAACATGCACACACACACACACACACACACACACACACACACACACACACAAAAATAGGTTGAGTACTGTTGAAGCAATCCTTATTCATGGTAATAGTCTTGTGAGCTGATATAAAAAGAAATGTGCATTGAAGAATCAGTTACTGAGCTGACATCGTAGACCTGTTTGTGGGATCATCTGGGGATCTACACTTGGGTAAGACATGTCAACAGTCTGATTTTACTACACTGAAATATGCAGTCATACTTTATCTAGCTGAAAACCAGAATGGAAACATAATGCATGTAACATTCTTGCATATGTGATAGCAATAGCTCCTACTATTTGTGACTTATCTGCTTGGAGGATTTTTCTGTGATTATGTGAAGCTTAAGTCAAGTTTATGTGAATGCTATATTGTCAGGCTACTACTGGATTGTTCACTTATGAAAAAGGCTATTATATTGCACAGAAATTTGAATTGTGTTATTTTAGGCCCAAATGAGACAGTTCAGAAGGCTTCAGTACTATTTACACAGCTTATAATTATCAAATGGTAGGCTATGGTTTGGATGAATGCCTCCCTAACAACTGAGTTATGTGAGTACCTGTTATTAAATCTTTATATGAAATGTTTAAATGTTTATATAGTAGTAGGTAACATTACGTAAGAGGAAGTGACATGAATAACCATGAGTGGTTACTTTAAATAATCAGTGTGGATATACTGGTTTGCATTCTTTGCTTTGCTTATACCTCAACCTTAGGACAAATGTACATTTCTTAGTGAGGATAATTTAGTTATTTTAGAGTTGTGATGTTTGTTATGTACAAAGAACTCAGAGTGAGACAAGAGCAATTAAGAAGAGTAATAGCATTTGTAAGAAATGAGGACTGAATTTAAGAAGCGCCACTACACTTCTACGATTGGCTACTTGAGTGTTTTACTCTGTGTCCTTATTGTGTATGACTCTTCAGTAATGTGTTAGCTATCAAAGGACTAATTCTGCTACTAAGCAGATAAACCCCAAAATGCTGAGAGTATCATTAGAATCATGAGGTGTGATCCAAACCAGAAGAGTTGGGGTAGCCAGCTGTTAATCTGCAAAATGATACTTCCATAAGCATAACAGTGAACCCACTGCTGGTATTAATTGAAAGTGTGTGTGTGTGTGTGTGTGTGCGTGGGGGGGTTAGTATATTGGTTAAGAAGTTTACCTCATAGACAAAAGATACATGTTTGAGTCTCACCTCTGGAAAGGAAATTGTCAAGACTTAAAATAGCCTACAAGAACAGCTCGCCTACTACTTACCTATGAAGCCATTATACTGATGTTGATTCATGTCATGTCATTAGTGGGCACATAATTATTCTCTGTCAGTGGGATGTTCTGCAGCAAATGTACATGTTGCCATTGTACATTAAATCATGGTGTAGACTATGATATGTGTGGTATCATTTTAGTAGATATGCCCATGCTGGCTGGCTGCAAATCTGAATGACAGCACATAACAAAAGGATGATGCATAAGGAGAAATGGGATTCTGACATATAAGCTTTGACTTTGATGCATAAAGTTAAGTAATGTACTGGAACATAATTTTTCTGTAGCCCCAGAATTTACTAATCTTCCGTGTAAGACTAGATTAGTCTTACACGGAAATGCCAGTCTAAGAGTATGATGGCAGTGAGCCATGCATATTAATGAGGGCACGCTGCCTCAACTCTAAAGCTTACACGGAGCATGGACGAGTGTAGGGGGCGTGTCAGACTGCCGAGCAGTCCAAAAATCCACGTCCCTGCACTGACAAAACCCAAGAAATGTCGAGTTACATGAGGGAGTACACTCACATTTGTACATTGTAACACTGCACTCCCCCATATGTTAAACCTCGTACAAATTTAAAAATTAAAAGAAATTTTTTGTTTTATTTCCAATATAGCTGCCCGTATTTGCGCATGTTTGTGCAGGATTGCCCATTGCTTAGCTACAGTTAGCAGCTTAGACACCGAAGAGGATAATAAGAAAGAAACATACAAACTAAGCAAAATAGTGATAGTGTAGTGGTTAGAGCCTTTGCACAAAGAGGAGGCATTCCTGGTTCAAGTCCCATTGCCGCATGTTCCATTTTCTGTTGGAAATCTGTATACAGAAATATTTCCTGACATTTATCATGTATAAGTTTTGTAAAAAGCATTCAAATGTTATATGTAGTAGTGCACAAATTTTATATATATATATATATATATATATATATATATATATATATATATATATATATGAAGGTGAAATGGTTATGCATTCTGAGGCATGAGTAACTTATTTTAAGCAATATAAAGCACTGCTAAGGACATTTTAGCAGAATTTAGCTTATTTAAAACCAATTGCTCATAGCTGAGCACCACGTTAACAAGCGCAATGTATTTGCACATAGCTGCACACTGCGCTAACCAGCGCAAATACAACGTATTTGTGTGTAGCTGCGCACCACGCTAACCAGCGCAATGTCGAGCAACATCGAGCAATGTTGGGCAACATTGGGCAAAGTCGGGCAAAGTTGAGCAAAGTCAGCTAAACACGGCCACACATCCTTTACTGTACCTTAACCATTCAGGTTTGGCCAGTAGGAAAATAAAAAGTAGTGACAGGACTCGAACTCAGAATACTGCGCACTATAGTCACAATACATTACCACTAAGCCATGACATCATTTCACAACCATGTACTTTCAACAGCCATATATCTATCAAAGGAATATTAAACATTGCCAACATCAGCTAAGCAGGTGTGCCTACAGCTGACTTTTTTCAAAACTGGCCAATCACAAATAAGTGTGGGAAATGAGGCATATTTAAGCTCCACAGGCAGAAATACTTGCCATAACTGGTTGTAGCTCCCTTCTGCAGTTAGCATGGCTGGTGTTGGAGAAGTCACTTAATTTTGAGTGCAATGCTGGGGCACTGAGGAAACCAAAGTAATGGTTTGGCTCCTTGTCCACAATCATGAGGAAAGACTCCTACGGGGCCAGAACCAGGGCACACAATATAAAATGGAGGCCTGGAACAGTCTTGCTCATGATCTCACCAGTGCCACTGGCATTCCTCGGACTGATGAGCAGGTCAGGCACCATTATTCAGAGTCAGATGAAGGTAAGACACAGATCCTACCGAAAGCGCTCATTAAATTGTTTATTTTAAGATTTATCTGTTTGTTTGTTGACTCTGCTCACAGTGCTACTCGCCCTTGTTTTTCATTAGTCTGTGGATCTATTTGAAGTTTTAACTAGGGTGTGTCATTGGAGGCTAAAGCACTACATCTGTGATTATTGATTGGTACTGATGTTGAATCCAAATCATGTGTGTACTGTAGTACTACTTGAAGCTCTGGGCCTGTACAGCAAAGTATGGTGTATGTCAACATTGCTTGCACCCACTGTTTTGTATAGTCCCTGTATTCATCACAGATTACATTTCTCAAGATTAAGGTTGTGCAAATACTGACACACAGTACTGTATAGTACACACTGAAAGCTTATCTGGGTTGTCATACCTTTGTGTCCTGTAATTATGTCTGATGTGTGTGTGGGTATGTCTGTAACATGTCCTTTGACATATGTGTGGTAAAACATATAACTGCGTATCTAGCAACATTCATAGTGTACTACAGCAGTATGCAACCTATATTCCCAATTGTGCACATATTTTGGACACGGGTTTGCCATTAACAGGTTGTATGGTATAATAGTAATACATTTACTGGACCTTGCACTCATTGTGATGGATGATATATTTCTTTACACATCAGCTTGATGTATATCTGCTGTGGCTAGGTGGTGCATTGTGTTGCATACAGTGTGCCAGGTACTCTTGTATAGTCTTATATAGTGATTTTATTTTGATGTTGTGCAGAACATGGTTCATTAGATTGAGAGTGAGCCAGGCACTTCCAAGCAGTTGTGGGGTGAGCAGTGATAAGTGGCAGTTAAAGTATTTCACTCTCGGTTAGCTAACAGCTTGCTATATATGGCAGTTCAGTGATATCTGTACTGTATAATGTTAAATGTGCCCTATGACTTGCTCAGACATATTTTCGTATTTATGTCTTCCAGGGATCTTGGCACATCACAGGAACCCCAGTTACAGTAGTGCTGAAGATGACATAATTACTACCAGTATGATTCAGCACTACAGTCTCATGTTCTCACGAACCAGCCAGGACCAGCAGGAACGTACTGCAATGTGGCAAGATGTCCACAGGGTAAATGAAGTAGGCCTGCATAACCGGGCATATGAGCAGGTACGCCACCACTGCAGTGATCTTCTCAGACATGTCCGTCAGTGTGTTGCTGATGTGCGGAGACAACAGCTTGCAACAGGAGGTGATGTTAATATCCAACCCCCCCTCACCAGAGTGGAGGAGCTGCTCCTGAGCCTGGTGGCACCTACCCAACAACAACAGCACCAGACATACACCAGGATGGAGGTTGGGGCCACCCAGCAAGCACACATGGAGCATGCAGGTAACATGGCATATCTGTAGATTACTGTTATCTGTATTGGTAGATCATGCATATGTGAGATGTGGAGTGTGTCATTAAAAGATGTGGAGCCTGTTGTTGTGCAATACTGATCATTTGGAACATAATCTGTAGCCCTGTGAATGTAAACTGTTGTTGTACTGTAAGATTACAAACACACAGTAGCAATGCCACAGTTGTGGCCACTGACAAACTGTCTCATCTCTATGTAGGTCCCTCTGGGGTGACATCAAGGCAGTGGACAGATGCTGTTGAGTGTGTTCTACATTTATTATTGTAAATAAAAAGTGCATGTCATAGTTAAGGTATAGGCCATGTACACATGTAACACAACTACCCATAATGCATGGTGTGCATGTTTGGTGTAAGACCACGCACATCTCACTAATGTTATTAGCTGCCTCAAACACATGAAATACCCAGACCATCTCAAACAAATGTGGCTAGACTGTAGTGACCATTGGATAGGCACAGTTGATACTCAACATGCAGATAACATACACATCTATGTCATACACAGAGCATTTTAACATACTACATATAAAGGATTCCCAAACCCTCTGTAAAGACACACTCCAGTATCCAAAATCTCATCCACACATTACACATAATATACCTGAGGGGTACAGGCCTATCATGGGGCATTTAAACACTCTGCAACACACTACACATTCATGTCAGGGAATGCTCCTTATTGGCCTCCTTACAAACTCATGTAACAACTGGTTGTGAAATGGTGAATGTAGCCAAGGTAGTACAGTTCCGGTACAGCATGAGTAGTGCTGGTTTGGGAAACATTTGTAGCCTTAAGTGACCACATGATGCTTCATGTTGATGACCTATGGTACTATACCCCATCCAGTTATTGTAACCACAGTACTACACATAGCTTTCATTGCTATACACCTTGCTATACACCTTAATGTTGCGTGTGTGCACACATACGCACCTCTAAATAATATGCATACCAATCACCATTTGCAAAACTGACACTTATATGTCTTGCGATGCTATTGAGTGGCTAGGCCATATGACACACATTGGGTATGTGTAGTGTTTAATTATGCAGTTGTGTTTTAGCATGTCATGTCATGGATGACACTGGCATGTCCACAGTATGATCTACACTCACCATAAGTACCGTACATTGGGTATGTGGCCAAATGGTATTCCATCAATTATCCATGCACCACTGATGATGTTGTGTGAATACTCATCATGCATGTGCTAAAAATGTGTCTACAATTATTAGCTAAAGACACAGAGGCTGTAATCAGCATTGGATACCTATCTGACACACAGATACACATCCAGCCATGGTATGTACACCTGTTTGTTATGGTGCACAGTACATTACAGAGTTTTGAATACCTACACAGCAATGTTGTGTCCATGTATGTATTGTGTTCCAGGGGGAGGCCCATCACCTAATAACAAAACACATGCATCAAAGCCATGTATACTGTTAGTAACAAGGACTGTCTACACTTGCACTGCATGCTGTTGAGCAACACATGTCCTGCATGTTGACATGTGTGATATAACTGTTTTGCTTGTGATACTGTACCCCACCATCACCTGCTATTGTGTATGTTCTGAGATTGCTGGTGTTGTGTGTGTCTGCTTTAGGGAGGAGTGCATTTTTGTATGTGCGCATGTGTGCATGTGCGCATGTGCGCATGTGTGCATATGTCCATGTGCGCATGTCCATGTGCGCATGTGTGCATGTGTGCATGTAAGCATGTGTGAATGTGTGCATGTGAGCATGTGTGTATGTGTGCATGTGTGCATGTGCGTATGTGTGCATGTGCGAATGTGTGTATGTGGGCATGTGCGCATGGGCGCATGTGTGCATGTGGTCTGACATCATGTTCAGGTCTTAAAGTGTGATTCCTATTTTCCTCTCACAGGTGCCGAGGTGGGGCTGGTTCAGTACAGCAGGGAACCTGATGTCACTGAGACAAACAGTGATCATGAGGATAGGTGTGTTGAGGCACAGGCAGGTTTGTCAGGGTCTATTGTTGGGCCATCAATTGACAGTAGACAAGTCTCCACCCCATCCATGCACACAGTCATACTGCCTGTGCATCCATCATCACCATTGCCTTTTGCTGAGGGACAGTGTATGGTTGGCATTGGCCAGGACAGTGTGGTATCTATGGCACATGTATCAGGACACAGCAGCCATAGCTTGATGTCTGGAATGGTACCACATAGGCAGATGCCCAGGGGTTCTCATCAGAGCATTGCTGGTCATCATGTCCCTGGCAGACGTGCCACAACTCTTTCTACCACACACATGTTCCAGGCTGTCATGGAGGCACAGACATGAATGGAGCTGTACAGCAGACAGGGACTAAGGGCACAGAGTGCTCATAACACCTTTGTAAATGACAGTATCCGTGACCTAGCAGATGCCATACGTAATTACACTAAGATCATTGATAGATGTTGGGGTGAGACATTGGATGTCCTACACAATGTCATGTCCATGTGTTAGGACAGTGCGGGAAGGTTGAGACATCAACGTGGACATATGCCAGCAACATCAGCAGCTTGAGGTCGCTATGGACATCCAGCAAGTCACAGCCTCTCCCATAGTGCCAGTACTACCCCCAGCAATGTTGGGGGGGGGCTGTCCATAGACCATCCTAGAAGAGCACATGCATGTGGCTCTGGCCAGTCCCAGCAGGGACCTGGATCCAGTGGACATATGTCAACCTCTTTGGATAGTACCCAGTCTGGATTAGTACCTGATACTTTCTGTAGCACCCCTGCCAGGCACAGGTTCTGTATCCATGGCCAGGGATGGTGATCTGTAAAGCCTGCCAGGTACAGTCTGTAGCTGTCTCACAAATCTCTGTATATGGCAGCCACATGTTGGAACTGTGTGCATGCCGACACACACACATAAACCAGAAACCTAGGGCAAACACATACCTGCCCACATTACATCAACAATGGCCCATAACAGTACTCATGGCCCTCACACACACATTCACACACACATGTCAATTGTATGGCTCAGTGTAGGCCTCTGGCAAACCAACAATACACCCTGTGCATATGAGGAAATCTGTGTCACTTCCTGTCATCTGTAACATTGATGCAGGAACAGGCTAACATGGTGCTGATGCACAGGGTGACTTTAATAACGTATAGCAATGGTTGCATGTGTAGCATTTTGTCAGCAGTGAAGTGCAATGATATCCTTGAAGGTGTAGCTGAGCAGGCATGATGCATTAAAGCTGTAATTAGCAATGCTGTATTGTTTTCACCAGTGTTTATTCCAATTGTGTTTTGTTTGCCCATGTGCCACTTGGCTGATGTGTGCAGTTGTGTCAGCATGTGTTATACAGTGGACAGTAAGTTTGGGGTGTGTGCAGCACAGGTTTGCAGGTGTACATTTGTGAACATGGTGGAGGTGCACTGTCTGCATGTACATGCATATTGGACACATGGGCAGGGTGGCATGCCCTGTACTGGCCAGTGTTAACACTCCATACTTTCTATTGGTGGCCAGTATGCATTGTACTACACACATTTTGGAACGTGAGTACACATGTGTGTGTATGACATGGGTTGATACTGTGCTGTGGGTGATGCTGTCATTGCTATCTGTCATTGGTTTGCATTACTAAGGTTAACACTGTCCCAGCTGCATAATCCTTTATTAATGCACACTGTTCACTTACAGGGTTGCATGGACCGTGCTATCACAAACACAAGAAATTCTCACTTATACAGTAAAAGTGCATTAGTCTCATGGACCCCTGCCATAAACTAAATATATAATAGAAGGTGTGAAGTTATACCAAAAAAGAGTTACATACAAAGAAGGGATACCCTCTCTGGTCAGTATCACTGGGAAAATACAATCCCTCAATAAACATACAAGGCAAGCTTCAAAATACAAAATGGCAAGGAATCCAAAGACAACACTAAAGCTTTCTTCAGTGTCGTTCATAATCTACAGGGGAAATCTCAGATTGGGTCACAGTTAATGTAAATGGTCACAAAGTACACTTATCTGACTGACATTACCGATTCCTTGTAAGACAGTTTAAATGCGGATTTCACCACCCTGTCATTACACAAGGGCCACATTTCCAGACCTGAAGAACGTAAAACCTGATTCACAGACACTCTAGTTAAAAAATCTCTTTAACAAAGTACACACCACAGTGGCAATGGTACTGGACAGTGTCCCTGGCTGTGTCATACACAAGCTGACATATGAAGTCACCACTCACCTAAACGCTCTGTCCAGATGCAGCCTCTATACAGGTCATATACTTGTGGAATGACACATGGTAATGGTGTTCACAGTCCACAAGGGTTGAGCTACATCTTCTTCGTCTTTCGGATGCTCCCATTAGGGGTTGCCACAGTACATCATTTCTTCCTGCCCACTGCATCTTGTGCTATCACACCATCTACCTGCATGTCCTCTCTCACCACAGCCATAAACCTCATCTTAGGCATTCCTCTTTTCCTGTTACCTGGCGGCTCCATACTTAGCATCTATTTCACAATATACTCTGCATCCCTCCTCAGCACATGTACAAACCAACTTAATCCTGCCTATCTGGCATAACCTGACCTGACCCTCTAATATACTTATTCTTAAACCTGTCCACCCTCGTCACACCCAGTGCAAATGTTAACATAAACTGATTAAGGGTAGAACTACAGCAGGTCCTGGAAACTCTCACCCTATAAGCCAGACCAATGTTAACTGGAAGGCTATGGAGCACAGCATTATGGAACTCATTAACAGAGACATGATGAACCTGCAAACACTGCACCATACCCACTTAGGTTCTCTAAAGGCCAGGTCATGGCTCCTACACCTAGTAGACTTCAAGCCAGTCAACAAGGCTATAGGTGAGGGAGTGGAGGTCAACACAGCCAGGCTATAGCTCACCGGCAATTCATACCCATCCCACATACTGGTATTGTACATAATCTCAATAGACTGACCATAAACGATTGTTAGATGATGGCTTGACAACTGACACACAGATGTAGGACACACAGTAACATTTGCAGCCTCCATCTACTATTCTATGCCAGTAACAAGTGGTATTCACCTGCACTCAGTCCTGGGACCACTCCTGTTTGGCATATAGCTTTCTTAGGTACAAGCAAACACAGTAGGGATATGTATGCTCATGTTTGATGAAAATGCATACTGTGGGCTATACTTTATTTTCCAGATGACACACACATCCTCCAAAAGGGTATCATACAGATAGATACCTGGTGTCAAACTCATGCTGTAAAGCTATAAGCCTAAGAAAGCATAGTTATCCACTTTTAGAAAACAAAGTATCCCCAGAATACCACTTAAGTAGTAGCCCCCAAAATGTGGAACAGGTACTAATGTATACATAGAGCCATGTGTTAAGTCATCTCTCCTTTGATAATCACATTACCAAAGGGTTTTGGAAATCCCTCTGTGGAGCACATAACAATAAAGGGTTTTCATGCAGATCCACAGAGGTTGTTGCACACCTATAATGATTAGTCATCTTTGCCAGACTTTGCTTGCTTTGGAACAGTTTTCAAATATACCTAAAGCATAAATCCTCACTTGCACTCTTCAATAGAAACCGTGATGTGAAACGGAAGCCATAGCCCAGGGATCACTGCAGTGGGTTAGCTTGTCACAAGCATACAGAAGTGACCTAAGGTCTGGAAAGTGCCAGCACACTCTGGCAAAGATAACAGATGTGTTCATGGAGAAAGCAAAGTACCCACCTATGAAATGCTTGAGGTCACATATATGTATATGGATTTGCCCCACAGCTACCTTACATGTGTAATGCACATACAGTTGTCATTGTGATATATCATACACTAGAAAAATCAAAACCTACTCCACATTGGCCAATGATGTCACACACCTGGAGCACACAAACACCGTCAGTCAGCATGAGATTCAAACTCTTTTCTAACTACATCATGATACGACAGCAGTATGCATTTACATGACACACTATACACATTACTGGGATTTCATTTTTCCACAGGTATATTTGTAGGATGGTGACATCATCAGACTTATCAAAGATGAGTATAACACTTTTAAGGGGTGTGAGTAGTCTCCAAAAAGGTTGTGCTTTCCCAGAGAGTCACACACAGATGGCAAGTGCAGGATTCAAACCCCTATTTTATTACATTATAATACTACAGCAGTATGCATTTACACAACGCACTACACACATTACCAGGACTTGGCTTTTCCACAGGTATATTTGTAGGATGGTGACATCATCAGACTTGACAAAGATGAGTATACCACTTTTAAGGTGTTTGAGTAGTCTCCAAAAAGGTTGTTCTTCTGCAGGGAGACTCACACACAGTTGGCAAGTGGGATTCAAGCCCCTACCTAATTACATGATGATACCACAACAGTATACATTTACACATCACACTATACACATGACTGAAATTTCACTTTTCCACAAGTATATTTGTAGGATGGTGACATCATCAGACTTGACAAAGATGAGTGTACCATAAGATGTGTGAGTAGTCTCCAAAAAGGTTGCACCTCCTCAGGGAGACACACACATTCCAAACATACACAGGTGGCAAGTGCAGGGTTCAAACCACTACCTAACTACATTATGAGACTACAACAGCACACATTTACATGATGCGCTACACACATTACTGAGATTTCTTTTTCCACAGGTATATTTGTAGGATGGTGACATCATGAGACGACAAAGATGAGTATACCACTTTTAAGGGGTGTGAGTATTCTCCCAAAAGGTTGCTCTCTCCCCAGGGAGAGACAGACAGACACACACACACACAGGTGGCAAGTACGGTGTTCTTAATCCAAACTAAGTAAGTCTTTACACTTCAGCAAGCAATATGGAGTTACAGGGTACAATACAGACATTACTTGCTGACAGTTTGCACAAAGGTTTTTTCACATTTGCTAACCTCAGCAGGCTTATCATACTAGGTGTATTGTGAGTGTATTGTATGCATAGGTCATGACCATATCATATATGGGTTGATGCACCACATGGCACACACAGAGTCAAACCTTGAGTAGCATCTTACCTTCACCTACATGATACTGCAATATAACAGAAAGATGATAAACTTCAACAATTGGCTGAGCTTCTGGTGTCATTCAAAGAGGATCCAGTCTCTGTCTGCCTGTGAAGACATGATAGGCAAACTTTGTTGCTTCGCTACAGATGGTTTGCACCTGTCGCCCCTATGCTTCTGAATACTGGCCAAGGCTCTTGCTGTCCCCATATAACCTTTTTTAGGCAAGGCTCAAAGGTTCATAGGTTCATAGGTAGGTACTAGGCTATCGGCCCTGGCCTATACAAGCCCAGCCAAAAAGGTACCCTGGCTTATGCCACCCAAGAAATTTATTTTCCTGTGCCACTGTTGAGCAGAGACACAGAAGTGATCCTCAGGGTGAATTTCCTATTTCCCATTCAATCATCAAGATTTTTCTTGAAGAGTGCTAATGAGGAGCTTTGTTTGATATAGATAGGTAGTTTATTCTGGAGTATGTGAAGTCTCTGGGACAGGAATCTATCCCTCCAGCATGTTCTGTTTATTGTGGTGACAAGGTTTAGGTCCCTAGAGTGTGTAGGTTCATAGGTTCATAGGTAGATACTAGGCTATCTGCCCAAGGGCATTTATAAGCCTAGCCAGAATGTATTGGCTTTCACCTCCCTTTTAAATTAGTTTCCTGGGCCTCTGTCTAGCAGAGCCACTGAAGTGATCCCCGGGGTAAATTTACAATTTCCCATCCACTCGTCAAGATTCCTCTTGAAGAGAGTCTGCGAGGGGATCTGCCTAACATCAACTGGGATTCTATTCCAGAGTGAGGGAAGTCTCTGGGAATCTATCCCTCCAGCACATCCTGTTTATTGCTTTGCTGAGGTTTAATTCACTGGAGCATGTGCATCTAAGAGATTTGTTTTTCTTGAGGTGGAGCATGTCTATTAATTCCGGGTTGGACATGGCCTTATACGTCGGGCATAGATCATCTCTGAGCAGGCAGTAAGCAACCAAGTAGAGCTGGAGTTTCTTTAGTCGAGCTACATACGGCATCTCTTTGAGGCCCATGATCCTCTTCATGAGGTACTTCTGTGGTCTTACTAGCTGTCGTGTGTGCCAATTAAGGTACATACCAAATGGGGCATTGTACTCTATTATGGGCCTAATGAGTGATGAGTAGAGGGGCTCAATGACCTCTCTTGATCTAGAGGTGAACTCTTTCGTGATTAGGTGGGCTACATATAAGGAATATCTAACCACTTTGGCAATGTGATTATCAAAGGAGAGGTTACTATCTACCTGGGTCCCCAGGTCCCTAATTACATTTTCCGTACCTAGTGGATTACCACCTATGTGGTAATTCCTGGGCACTTTGTTTTTTCCAAAGGGGATGACTATGCATTTTTTGGCATTCAGCTTGAGGCCATGGTTTTGACACCAGGTATCTGTCTCTGTAAGACCCTTCTGGAGGATGTCTGTGTTAGCCAGAGAGTCAATTATGGCCCCCCTGTGGGATGCCACTTGTGACTGGTTTAGAGTCGGACATGGCACCCACAACTCTGACCATGTGTGTTCTATCCGTGAGCCAGTTGGCCACCCATCTCATGACATAGGGGTTAATGTTAAAGCTGGTAAGCTTGTCTATGATGCCAGAGTGGGGAATGGTGTCGAAGGCCTTACTGAGGTCCAGGTAGGCTGTGTGGACTACCTTCCCTTCATCTATGGTCTTGGTAACTGTTTCAAAGATGTCAACTAGGTTTAGGAGGCAGGATCTGCCTTTAACAAAGCCGAATTTGGTAGGGTCCAGTGTCTGGATGTTACCAATGTCTCTGTTTATGAGTTCCATGATAATTCGCTCCATAGCTTTGGGTCTGTTGTGGCACCACCTTTGGAGAGTGGGATGACCTTTGCTGTACATCATTCTTTGGGTACATAGCCCTGGTAAGGCTGAGTCTAACAGTGAATTTAGGTGGGGGTTTAGTTCCTTTTGGAGCTCATGTAAGACGCAGCCTGGGACACCATCCGGTCCCATTGATGCTGTGTTCTTAGCTTTGGAGAGGGCTGTTTTTACCTGCATGTCCATGATGTCTGAGGCTCTGCATTCTTCTGGGATGGACACAGGCTCTTTTGGGGGTGGGGGTGAAGTTTGCACTAAACTTGTCTGCCAGGATGTTGGCAATGTCAGTTGATTCAGTGTATTTTTGACATTTTGCAGTAGCTCAAAGCATATCTGAGAGTTGCCACCTAAATGTTTGATATAGCTAAAGAAGGCTTTGTGGTTATCTTTAGATTCCTTGGCAATTTTTCTTTAGAAACTGGCCTTGGATGATTTTATGAGCAATTGTAGTTTCTTGCTAATAATGATCAGTGATGCCTTTCCTTTTTGGAATTTTGCTCTATCGTGTAGTAGTTTCCTCCTTCTGTTGTATAACTTATTTATGGCCAAGAACCACCAGACTGGTTTCCTCTTTTTGGAGGAGTGAGTCTTGGTTTTACTCAGGATGGCTCAATCCATGCATCCCTGTAGATGCTCATATAATGCACTTGTAAAGGATTCTGTGGGTAGGATAGCATTATCCTGTAGCAAGGGGGCTTTGAAACTTTCCACTTCGATCTTGAGAAGTGTGAAGTTTGCTTTTGAAAAGTTTTTCACAGTGGTTTCCTTGACTGGGGGTGGGGTCGGGATGTGGATGTCCAGTGTGATTACTTTATGATCTGATCTTACCAGCGAGGGGTTTACATCTGGTGTGGAACACTGATCCCCCATGTTGGTGATGATCAGGTCCAGTATGTTGTCACCTCTAGTGGATGTGGTGACCAGCTGTTCCAGGGCATTTGAGTTTATAAACTCTAGGAAGCACTGGGCAAACGAGTTTGTACTTGAGTAATTCTCCCAATCAATGTTTGGGTAGTTGAAATCTCCTATTATCATGGTGTTTGGTAGGACCTTTATATTTTCCAGTGTTCTCAGGAATACTGAGTGAGAGTCCTGAGACAAGGTAGGTGATCTGTAGCAGGCAACGATCTGATAAGCAGCTTTGCCCACTGTTAGTTGCACTTGGATGGTCCCTGAGGCCTCGTGCTGTGCCACTAACCTGGAGGTGTGGTTATCCTTTATGAAAATGGATACACCCCCCCTTTTGTATTTCAGTCCGGGTTTTGGGGCCGAAGCTCAGAGAGATTGGGATTTCTTTAAGTGGAGCATGTCCAACAGCTCTGTGTTTGACATAGCTTTATATGTTAGCCAGAGATCACCTCTGAGTAGGCGATGTGCGACAGAGTAAAGTTGGAGTGTTTTGAGATGGTCTGTGTAGGGCATGTATTTGAGGCTGCTAATATTCTTTGTGAGGTATTTCTGCGGGCTTTCCAGTTGTTGTAGATGTCTTGCGAGGTACATACCAAAAGGGGCATTGTACTCTATAATGGATCTAATGAGTGATGAGTAGAGGGGAACAATGACCTCTTTTTTTCTGCATGAAAAACCTTTTGTCATGAGGTGTGCCATGTAGAAGGATTTCCTGACTGCTGTGGCAATGTGATTATCAAAGGAGAGTCTACTGACCACCTGTGTCCCAAGGTCTCTTATTACACTTTTAGTGTTAAGTATAATACCGCCTATGTTGTAGTTCATGGGTACATAGTTTTTACCAAAGGGGATGACAATGCACTTTTTGGCATTGAGCTTGAGGCCATGGCTTTGACACCAGGCATCTGTCTCAGTGAGGCCCTTTTGTAGGATGTCCACATAGTTAGTAGTTTCGATTATGGCCCCTAGTTTGCCTTCATTAGTCAAAGACCTTCTGTGTTAGCCTGTACTTCAGCGAAGTAGATACCAAACAGGGCAGGACACAGGACTGAACCCTGTGGTACTCCACTTGTCACTGGTCTGAAGTTGAACTTGGAGTCTGCTACTTTCACAGTATGGGTTCTGTCAGTGAGCCAGTTGGCAACCCATCTTGTGACATAGGGATTTATACCTAGTTTAGTGAGTTTATCTATAATTCCAGAGTGGGGGATGGTGTTGAAAGCCTTGGCAAGATCTAGATAGGATGTATGAACCACCTTACCCTTGTCTACAGCTTTGGTGACTGCTTGAAAGAAGTCTATCAGGTTTAGGAGACATGATCTGCCTTTTACAAACCCGAAATGGTTGTGGTCCAGAGTTTGGAGATTACCAATGCCTTTGTTTATAAGTTCCATGATGATACATTCCATGGCCTTGCAGACCAGGCTCATCAGGCTAATGGGGAGCTAGTTCCTGGGGTCCATGGTGGCTCCCCCCTTGCGTAGTGGGATAACCATCGCTGTGCACCATTCAGCAGGCACAAAGCCTGAGGTGAGGCTATGACTGAACATGGTACTTAGGTGTGGTGCCAATTCATTCTGTAGTTCATGTAGAACACAGCCTGGAATGTTATCTGGTCCCCTGGAAGCTGTGTTCCTGGCTTTGGGGAGTGGTTTTTACCTGTGCCGCCGTGATTACAGCAACTTTGCATTCTTCCGGTATAGAGATGGGCTCTTTCATGGGTGAGAGGGGGGTAAAGTTAGCACTGATCCTATCTGCCAGGATGTTGGCAATATCAGTTGGGTCTGTATATTTAGTGCCATTGTGCTGTAACTCAGAGCAGATCTGAGTGTTGCCATTGTGATTCTTGACATAGCTATAGAATGCTTTGTGGTTGTCCTTAGAATCAGTGGCAATTTTGTTTTCGTAACTAGCTTTCAAGGATTTTATCAGGGATCGCAGCTTCTTACTGAGGTTGACCAGGGAGCACCACCACTCATAGGTTTTATCCTCTTTTGCAACAGTTTCTTCCTCCTGTTGTGCAGTTTGTTTATGGCAGGGGACCACAAGATTGGCTTCCTTTTCTTGGAGGATAGCGTCTTGGTTCTGTTTGGGATAGCACGATCCAAGCACTCATGTAAGTGCTTATAAAGTGCAATTGTATAGGACTCAGTAGTTGTAACTGTATTGTCCATCTGCATGGGTGTCCTGAAGTTCACCACTTCTGTTTTAAGAATCGTGAAGTTGTCTTTGGAGTTATTTTTTAACATGGTTTCCTTAATGGGGGTGGGGCAGAATGTGGATATGTAGGGTAATTAGCTTATGGTCAGATCGGACCAATGAGGCGTTGACTTCAAGTGTGGAACACCAGTCACTCAGGACAAACTAAACCCCGTAAACAACACAAATAACCACAAAGTGAGCTAAATGCTACTCATTGCCAGAAGTCTCAGCCTCCAGATGCACACACTCGAGGCACTTCTCAGTATGGAGAATACTGATATCTGTGCAGTAACAGAAACCTAGATCAAGGCTCCAGAGAGCACACCAGCACTACCAGGATACAACTCATTGCATACCTTCCAGCATCAGAACCTGGATCATAGCACATAGGGTGGGTAATGCATCCATATTCATCAAGGATACCTACACCTCTCTCTACATACTCTCTACAGGATATGTACCCATAGAATGTTGAACATCAATGTTCTTCCCACTCCATAGGGGTGGGGCCACAAAAGACCCTTGGCATTCATGCTCTATGAACCTGATGAGTCTGATCTGCAAGGCAAAGGAGCCAATCATAATGGAAGTCAACAATAAAGACATTGGGAACCTTCACACAGTTGAGCACCCCCAGTTTGGCTTCATCAGATGTAGACCACTCCTCCTGAACTGGGTGGATTTCTTTGAGACAGTTACCCAGACTACAGATGATTGAAATGAGCTCCACACAGCCTACCTATACCTCGCTATGGCCTTTGACACCATTCCCCAGTTTGGTGTCATAGATGAACTCATCAACCTGGGCATGAATCCATACATCACAAGATGGATTGCAAACTGGCTCACAGATAGATCCCACAAATTAGGAGTTGCTGGCTACATGTCAGACTCTACACCAGTAACAACCGGTGTCCCCCAGGGTTCAGTCCTGGGTTCTCTCCTGTTTGGTATAGATTTCTCAAAAGTACATGCCAACACAGGAGGGTTGTGGTTGACTAAGTTTGCTGGGAACTGTAAAGTGTTAGCCATAATAGATTCCCTGGATGACACAAATATTCTCTAGAAGGGACTCTATGAGACAGATGGGTGGTGTCAGAATCATGGCCTCAAGCTCAATGTGGAAGAATGCATAGTAATCCCCTTTGGTGAAAACAAAGTACCCACAAACTACCACATAGGTGTTACCCCCTTAAAATTGACAAGGTAATAGGGGATCTGGGGACACAAGTAGATAGTCATCTTTACTTTGACAACCATGTTGCCAAAGTGATTGGGAAATCCTATGTGGCCCACCTAATCAACAAAGGGTTTGCATCAGGATCAAAAGAGGTAGTGGAGGCCCTCTACTCTTAAGCCATCAGACCCATCATTGAGTACAATGCACCATTTTGGATGTACTCAACTAAGCATATCCAGCAGCTGTAGAGACCACAGAGGTATGTCACCAAGAAGATTACTGGCCTCAAACAGTTGTGTTATGCAACACAACTAGTAAAACAAAATCTGTTCTCCGTTGTGTACCACCTACTCAGAGGCACACTCTGCCTAACATACAGAGCCATGTCCAACACATAACTGTTGAACATGCTTCATCTATGGATAACAAAATTGAGTTGCACAACACACTCCAGGGATATGAACTTCATCACAACAATGAATACAACATGCTGGTGGGATAGAGTACCATCCCAGACACTTGCCTTACTGTGGAACAGAGTCCCAATGTACATCAGACAGAGCCCCTTACTGACACTCTTCAATAGGAACCTTGATGAATGGGTGGGAAACAGACAATTCACGCCAGGCATCACATCAGCAGCCCCACTAGAAAGGGGCTTAGGGTACTAACTATTAGAACTAGGGCTTGGCAGATTAACCAATGGGGTGGTGAAAGCTGCACAACTTGCCTAATATATGCCTTTGTGAAGATAGTCTACTACATACCTATGAACCTATGTGACAGGTACATGTCTACAGATAGTAGATGTGTGCTTTATTGTATAGTCATGTTGTACAGCAGGCACATGGACCACATACACTGTAATGCTTACAGATACTGCTGGCTGTTATGTACAGTGGGTGAGATGTGCACCTTATGTCTTTTGGCCATTGGGATGTGTGCTGGGTGGGACAGTCCTGAATGGCTCCCTGTCATGGTCACCCTCTTACACACATCTCTGCCCATCCATCTTTGGCTTATTATACTGTGTTCCCCATATATATATATATATATATATATATATATATATATATATATATACATACATACATATATATATATATATATATATATATATATATATATATATATATATATATATATATATATATATATATATATATATATATATATATATATATATATATATATATATATATATATATATATACATACATACATATATATATATATATATATATATATATATTTTTATATATATATATATATATATATATATATATATATATATGTACATAGGTAGGTAATAGGCTATCTGCCTGAAGGCATATATTAGGATGGCCAGAGTGTGCAGCTATCACCACACATGGTGTTAGTTCCCTAGGCCTCTGTGTAGTAGAGCTGATGAAGTGACCCTTGGTGTGACAGTTCAGTTTCACATACACTCATCAAGGCTTCTCTGGAAGAGTGTCAGTTAGGGACTCAGCTTAATGTAGGTTGGAAGCCTGTTCCAAAGCAAGGGAAGTCTGTGAGTTAGTAATATATCTCTCCAACATGTTCTATTTATTGTTATGATGATGATATCCCTAGAGCATGTGGCACAGTGAGCTTGGGTTTAATTCAGATAGCGCATGTACATCAGTTCTGCATTGGACATGGACCTGTCTGTTGGGCAGAGATCGCCTGAGTAGACAGTATGCAACAGAGTTCAGATTGAGTTAAATTCAGTCTTGTTGCATGGGGCAACTGTTTGAGGCCAGTAATCCTCTTGTTGAAGTACTTCAGTGGTCTTTCCAGCTGCTGAAGGTGCCTAGTCAGATTCATCGCAAGTGTGCTGTGATACTCTCTGATGAGTCTGATGACTGATGAGTAGTGGGAACCTCCTTTGACCTACATGCAAAGACCTTGGCAATTTGTGGGAACACATAGCATGATTTTCTAATCACTTTGTGAATGTGTTTCTGGAAGCAGAGATGACTGTCCACATGTGTCCATAGATCCCTTATTATTACCTCCATATTTAGGGTGTTGGCACCTATGTGGTATTTGTATGACTGTAGCTCGAGGTCATAATTTTGACACCACATCTGTCTGACTGAGACCCTTTTAAGGATGTCTCTGTTGTCCCAAACATCGATTATGACAACCTTTTTGTAGTCATCCACAAACTTTGCTAAACATAGCCCTCGTGTGTTTGACTGCATTTCTGAAAAGTATACACCAGACAGGAGGGGTCCCAGGACTGAGCCATGGGGGACAGCAGTTGTTACCAGCTTGAACAGGAGACCACAATTCTTACCTTGTGGGATATATCTGTGCCCCAGTTGGCAATCCATCAGATGACATACGTGTTTATGCACAGGTTGTTGATTTTGTGGATACAACATGTGTGTGGGATGTTAGAAAAGGGCTTTTCAAGGTCTATGTAGGCCGTGTGGAGCTCATTTCATTGATGTATGTCCTGGGTGACTGCCTTGAAAACTGTCTAGCAGGTTTAGGAACCATGATCTGCCCCTGACCAAACCAAAATGGGTAGGGTTGGGTGTTTGTAGGCTCCAAATAGCTCTGTTTATGAGTTCCATAATGATGGACTCAATGGCCTTGCAGATCAGGCTTATTAGGCTTATAAGACTATAGTTCCCATGGTCTGTTGTGCACCAGCACTTGTGGAGTGTGCCAAATGTTGTTGTAACCCATTCAGCAGTTTCATATCCTGTACAGAGGGTGAGTCTCAACAGACTGTTCAGGTGCAGGGTCTGTTTGTTTTGGAGTTCACATATGACACAGCTAGGGAAACCATGTCATCCCATAGACGCCACATGTTTTTAGGTTTGGATAGAGCTGTTTAACCATTGTATATGTGATTTCTGGGTTTTCACAATCTCCAGGTATGGTAATTGGCCCTTTTGTCAGTGAGAGGGGGGTAAATATGTACGAATCTGACAAGATGTTGGCAATGTCAGTCATGTACATGTATTCATTTACACTTTACACTGACTCAGAACATATATGAGTTTATATTGATATTGATGACATAGCGAAAGAAAGCTTCATGGTTCTCTCTGGACTCTTTGGCAATATTTTTGCCAGAACATGGCTTGGATAATGTTAGGAGTGCTCATTGTTTCTTGATGATACTGATCAGAGATTTATTGATCTTCTTTGTATTTTCACTTTCTTTGAACAACTTAAGTACTTGGAGTACATAGTTTGAATATGACAGGGGCCCAATATATTATAATGGTCTGTTTTCATATCACTGTGTGCGCAATGCAGGATAGGGGAATAGTGACAAGTGTCTCGAGTAAGAAATGCAACTGCCAGATATGTGTGGCCCACTGCTGTATTCAGACATAGCCTAAGTGTGTGAGCATGCCCAGTATGACCTTTCAGTATGCTGTTGACTGACATTTGCTTTGTTTGTTTAAGTGTGTGAGCATGCCCAGTATGACCTTTCAGTATGTTGCTGACTGAAATTTGCTAAATTTGTTTATGTGTGTGAGCATGCCCACTATTGGGATATATACTATATGTGTGTGAAACATCAAGTTGGTTTTTACTTCAGGGTTCACCTTTGTGTTGTACATCGACAGGAAGCATGCTGTGCCTGCAGCGCTTCCATGAGTCAATTTGCATAGACATATCAACATTTCTACATAAAGGGGGGACAGCTATTATTTGTACATTTCTACTCGGGGGTGCACACCTGATTGTTACTGTGGGTGTACATAGGATGAGGGGTACACTTGACACTTATACACATTTGCTAGGCCTGCACTGCTATGTCAAGTACTCCATTTCAGTCTGTACTGTTGTCTATCGTGCTGGCTTGATGCATACCACTGTACTACAGACCTTAGCTTCCAATTACACGTATATTAGTTTGTGACTTCATAGCCTACCCAACCCACATCACACTGCCTGACCTGCTGTTATCTGTCTGCATAGGCCTGGGGGGAGGTTACTCATATGCCTCTTCAGAGGGAATGATACAGCATTTGTTTGTGTTTGCGTTTGTCTACAATTGTCCTGCTGGCTGTGACTGTTAGGTATGTGACCCCCCCAACTGGTATGTGTGAGTGACTTAAGTTGTGTCTGTGCCAGTGAAATGCTGTCATGCCTTAGTGGTTCAGTACTGTGACTATAGTGCATAGTATCCTGAGTTTAAGCCCTGTCACTGCTTTTTATTTTCCTGCTGGGCAGACCAGACTGGTTAAGGAACATTAAAGCATGTGTGAGCATGTTTACCCGCCTTTGCTCGACTTTGCCCAACATTGCCTGACTTTGCCCGACTTTGCCCAACATTGCCCAACTTTGCCCGATGTTGCACTGGTTAGCGCGGTGCGCAGCTATGCACAATTGTATTTAAATATGCTCAATACTGGTAAAATTTGCTTAGCAGTGCTTTATATTGCTTAAAATAAGGACTCATGCCTCAGGTGGTGCTGCAGGGCTGCCTATGTCGGATGCACATATTACACTCCCTATACATGTTTGAAAACAGGCAGTGTCAAGTTCGGAATCCCTTTTACTGTATGTGTGAGTCAGAGAGAGGTGTCATTTCCAGGGTTCCTACTGAGTCAGTGTATGTGCTATGCCTTGCCTCTTTCCAAGGCCAGGGCATACTGGGCACGCCTCCTTCTGCCTACTGGGGCAGGCTCAGGTTGTTCCTCCTCCGAGTCACACTGTGCTTGTGCAGGCCTTGGCAATGGTCGGGGCTGTCTGGCCCTGCCCCATGTTGTTTCTGCTGCAGCTGTTTCCGCAGGATCATATTGTGTAACATGGCACATACCATGACAATTTGGGTACATGTAGTTGGTGAGTACTGCAAGGCTCCACCAGATGTGTCCAGTCACCAGAATCGTGACTTGAGCATCCCAAACACACACTCAATTATGTTTCTTGTTTGTGCGTGTGCCTCATTATGGAGTTCTTGTTCGGGTGTGTGTGCATTTCTGATGGGTGTCATCAGCCATGGCTCCAGTGCGTATCCAGCATCCCCCACTAGGTGACCATCAGGTATGTCCTCATTGGTAAATCTCTGGTACAGCTGCGTCAGATGTCAGATGTGGGAATCATGATAACTTCCAGGGCAGCCAGCACACACATTCATTATTATGCCCTGGGCATCGCACATGACCTGGCAGTTGATGAAGGGAAAGCCCTTGCGGTTGATGTAGACCCTACCCTGCTCACTGGGTGGTGGTTTGATGTGTATGTGCATGCAGTCTATTGTACCCACTACCTCAGGGTATTCTGCTATTTGGTGGAAAAGACGCATATTGCTGGCCAATGCCTCATGAGAATTGGGGAAATATACGTGCTCACCGACATGTGCTGACATGGCATCCAGGAACTGGTGCAGTACCCTGGATGCTGATGCCTGTGAAATCCCCATCATATCACCAGCTGGTCTCTGGAAGGTACCTGTAGCTAGTATTCCTAGGCCAATACATACCTTGGTATCCACTGGGATGGGTTCACCTCTGTTGGTTCTGTGTGAGGTGTGGCCGGCACAGCTCAACAATTTGCTACAGGAGGTCTCTGTCCACCCTATAGTGCTCCACTATCTCCAGCTCATGTAGCCCCTGGTAGGTTACCCTGGGTCTGTACACTGTTCTCCGTCTCCTCACTGTGGGTTGCTCAGCAGCATTCACAACATCACCACCCTCAACACCTTGCACATGTTGCTTTATGATAGCAAGAGCAGCCCCTAACATTTTGTCTGACTTTAAAGTTTTTAAGCTTTCCCTCTTTGTATACTGCAATGTTGCAGACTTCTTGGGAAAAAACGGAATAATGCTGTTTGCAGAGTTTAAAGTGCTGGGCTGGGCTGGGCTAGTCTGCTACATGTGTAATTGGTTGATTCTGATATATTTCACGTGGCAGCTCTGCTAGTTCTCCTTGGTTAGCTTCCTACTACTTTTTTTCTTTCCTTTTCCCTTTTTACTTCCGCTCGGGGCAGCACTGAGCAAAAACGCACACACGCGTGCACACGCTGTATTCACATTTGCAAGAAATTTCAGATATTTCCACGGTGTGCACCTTTGGTTTCTGGTTTTCAAAAAGGACACCTGTAGACATGCCTCTTGCAATCCTGAGCAACTCAGGGCAAACACAAGACACTGTGCTCCAATTAGCTTACAGCCTTTCTGACACACCCGTTATGATGTTACCTATATTCTACTCTACTACTCACCTACTCCTACACTTACACTCCTGGGACATGGCTCACATGCTGGGGAAAATTGGGATTCACTATCCTTATCCTTATTTGCATAGGATTGCCTACTAATGCATTGTTACATCTCTCACACTGAGCTTCCCCCCCCCTTAGCAACCACTACTCAGTGGCCATGTTGTCTTCAGCCTGCCATTCACCTGCATGGCAGGATAAGCTTTTTAGTGAAAATAGCTATTTTTGGCTATTTTTAAATTATTTTCTTGTTTTTAAAGCGCCGCACATTTGCACGGTGCTGCTCTACGCTTAAACATTGGAGATCGGGAAAAAAGTTAGATTTTAATAATTTTAAACATTTATAAATGCCAATGGCCTTATATTTGGCCATTGGCATGCTTCCTCAACTGTATGCATCCTTTATTTGGAGCTGTCATAGCTCCGTTTAGCTATTTGCAGAACAGTACTCCATTACCAACGGAGTACATTTCTGCAGATAACACTAATCTTCCACGGATAGGTTAGTGTTTCCTGGATTGCAAATTTACCTCATTTGCATAGCTTTCAGCAGCAAATGAGGTAATTTGCATAACATGATGCTATCCGTGCAAGAGTAGCTTTAGCAGCTCTCGTGCACACCTCTGCTAGCTGTACCTGGATCGCACGGCAGACATATTGCCTTCGTGAGCTCCTACACTCTTCTTGCACTCCATGCAAGCTTTCATAAATCCGGCCCTAGGTCTTTTCAAACATAATACAGTTTTGAGGATGAAAACTGTATTTAAAAAATGATTTGTCTGTGAGAGCTGTGAGGCCATAGAATTATCATGTCCCTGCCTAAAGGTTCCCTACTGGACATTTGTACTTGAGGTAGTACACCTGATTTGCCCTACAGGTTCTAAAGAATGCAGAAGAAGTTTCAACTAAACTTTTGTAGACAGCTACATATTGTTAACTCACAAACAAACCCACCAGTACCATTTAAAAAACATTCAACTTATAAGAACTGAATATTTATTTAGTAATCTATTACTTTAAAGTTTTTGGCTGTGTCTTTTCTTGATATATCTATTTTTAGTCTTGAAATTTTGTTTGTGATGAAGGATAGAATTTCTTTGTTCGCATTCACTTGAAAAAAAATACCAATTATTTAGTCATGGTGTTCAGAACTGGTAGACAGTACTTTTTTAAGTACATCTTTTGACTATGATAGGGGATGACTTGACTCTAAAAAGACATAACTGGTACTATGGTGATCTTTTGTTACACACACAAAAGAACCAAAAGTTAACTGTTATGCAGTAAATATTGACAAAACTGAAGAACAATTGGATAACTATTAAGTTTAGCAGGTTAAGTAGTATTTTAGTGTCATAGTATTATATCAGAATACTAGCCTATTGACCCAAGTGGCCTTTTTAAGCCTCGCCATGCTTCCTAGTAAAATCTGACAGGTATTGATTCCCAAAGGTTTTGTGGGGCTATATATACTTGGGTAGCTGAGCATTTACAAGCTTCCTCTAATGGAAACATAGCTTTTAGACCAGGGGTATATTTATGGTTCCCCATCCACTTATTCAAGTTTTACTTGAATAAGTGCAGGAATGAAATCTGTTTCAGAGGGATGGGAAGCTTGTTCCACAAAAGGGTGAGCTACTAAGACACATACCTGTCCTTTTAGCATGTCCTATTTATGTTGAAGACAAGGTTTAAATCCCTGGATTTGGTGCTCCTGATGCTATTTGTTTTACAGCTATGCTACAGGTACTGTGGATTTGAGGATGCTTCATAGGCCAGGAGGCTGTCTGCAAAGGACTTGTTTTTCACACCATGCATTCTTTTTGTATGGAATCCGTAAAGATGCCCTAGTTGTTGCATATGCCAGGCCAGGAACATATTGAAGGAGACATTATACTCAGTGATTGGTAATATGAGGGCAGAGTACAACAGAATGATGAAATGTTTGGATCTAGATGCCACACACATGCTTATAAGTTGTGCAACATAGAATGTTTTCTTCACTACACATGATGGTCAGATGCCAAATCACTTCCTACAAGTATTCCCAAATCTCTGACTACAGAGTCTACTCTCAATGTAGTAGTTTGCTGGGGTGGCCATCTTTCTGAAAGATACCATGATGTACTTTTTGGCACTGAGTTTTAGACCACAACTCTGGCACATGTTATTAGTCTGCGTCAGGCCATTTTGGAGGAAATTTGTGTCTTGGGTGTTTTAATGACTGCACCCAGTTTACAATCATCTACAGACTTGGTTAGCCAGATGCCCTTGACATTAGCCTTGACCCAACAGAAGTAAATGCCAAACAGGTGTGATGCCAGCACTGTGCCCTGAGGCACCCCACTAGACAATGGCCTTTTTGTGGAGGAATAACCCCCTATTCTTACTTCTTGGGTCCTGTCTGTAGGTCAGTTGGCTATTCAGTGAGTGTTGTAAGATGTATATCTAGTTTAATGAGATTTTCCACAATGTCTGGGGGGTATTGTGTTAAATGTGCCTGGTCAAGGTAAGCAATATTCACCATTTTGTCATCATCCATTGCTTTTCTTACCTTCTCAAAGAAGCCCATTAGGATGAGTAAGCAAGCCCTGCCCTTGACAAAACCAAACTGATTTGAGTCCAATGTTTTTAGGCTACCTATGCTGTCATTTAGGATAGCCACCATCATTATTTTCTCCATAGCTTTACATACCAGGCTAGGAAGGCTTATGAGTTGATAATTACTTGGATGCATGGATAGCCTACCCTTGCGCAGTGGGATAACCATCGCAGTCCTCCATCTTTTTGGTGCAATGCCAGTTTGTATGCTTGTGTTAAATAGTGTTTTTAGTGGTCCCAATATTTCATGTGTCATGTTATTAAAGAGGCACTCTGAGATATAATCAGGATCCATTGATGCAATGTGATTGGTCTTGGAGAGCACCTTGATCACCTGCTCTCTACTGATACTTGGGGAAATTATGGATGTGGATATTTCCTGAGGGGAATGTGGCAGTGAGAGGGGGATAAAACTGGAGTTAAGTTTGTTGGCCAGGAATTTTTCTATATCTCCTGGCTGGCTCCATATAGGTGGCACCATTTCCAATTAGTTTGGTACATTGCAGTGTATTGCCTTTAAAGTAACAGACTTAGCTGAAGAAAGCTTTGTTATTTTCCTTAGCCTATAAAGATAATTTTGTCATATTTGGCTTTGGTGGACTTTATTAGCTCCCTGTGTTGTTTGTTAAGGTTGATGTGGGATTTTTTATCTTGCTGGGCATTATACCTCCAAAATTTTTCTAAAAACTTCTTCCTTTTCTTATACAACCTACTGAAGTTTGGATCCCATCAGGGCAGCTTGTTTTTTTGAGTTGATCCTTGTACTAAATCTGGGTAGCTACAGCTGTCTCTCTGCAGCTATTAATGTGATTATACAGGGTCTCTGTGAACAATTCTGCATGGACAGAAGTGTTCGCAGAGTTTGGGGAGCTTGACATTTTGCCATGCTGTCACTTACTGGTGGGAAGTTTGTCCCAGAATAATTCCTAAAAGTTCCAGGGTTAGCCAGTGTCCCTGACTTTACCTTTGCTTCAAAGAGGACAACTTTATAGTATGACCTCACTAGAGAGGGCATAGCACTAGGGAGGGTGCAAAATTCTGCCATGTTTGTGAGAACCATGTCAAATATGTTTGCACCTCTAGTGGTTATACAGACTAACTGATCCAAGTGTTTGCATTTACAAAATCCAGGAATCTTTGGACCTGCATGTTAGGGGCCATGCATGATTCTCAATTTGTATTTGGGTAGTTAAAGTCACCCATAATATGGTATTAGGTTGAATGGGGAGGGTCTCCAATACATTTAGGTATGTATTATGGTTTTCCTGAGTCATAGAGGGAAACCTATAGCTTTCAAGGATATGGTGTGGGACTTTATCTAATGTAATTTAGATGTAGAGGAAACTCGTGTGTGTCATACTGATGGACCAGCCTTGAGATATTTTTGCTTTTAATATAATCAATGACGCCTCCATCATTGCCCCTGCCTCTGCAATAGTTGATCTGAATGTAAGAAAGCATTTTAGCCCTGCACTGCTGGGGTGCTTTCCATAGCTTTAAACCATGTCTCTGCAACTACATAACCTTCTACATTCTCCACAATGAAGACAGTTTGCAGAAAGTGAAATTCCTTGTTTAGACTCCTACCAGAGAGCAGTAAATGTTTCAGAGTTTTTTGGCTGGTAGAGGGGAAAGGTGTTGACTATCCCTGGTAGAACAGCATAGCCTGTCAAACATATCGTCTCAGGCTGACAAATGTTGTATCCTCCTTCAAATGACATCATAGTCTAAGCCAATTGTTAGTTAATTATTTTCATATTGTGGCATCATCCTTGGAGAAGTTGGAATGCTGCTCCAGCTAGGGCCATACTAACCTGGGACAAAAAGTGCAGGAGCTCCATCATGTCTCTCTTCTTGTAGTCCAGGGCAGTATGTCTCATGTCATTTACTCTCAGATGGATTATGATTGAGTCATACTGATACATGCAGTTCAACGACCTAAGTGCATGTGTGATCCAGTGGATCCTGGTCCCTGCCAGACAGCTGACTGTAACTGTCTCCTTATTTAGCCTGGTGAGTGGGACATCTGTGTGTCTCACTATGGAGTATCCTACAATCGAAATATTGTATTGTGTGGGGGTGTGCCTTATGGGCTTAGAAGCTGAGACACTGTGGGATGTGGCCTTTTGTGTCATATTGAATGCTGAATTTGAGGAATGCTCTTAAGGTTGCTGAGGATATTTTTGTTTGGACAACTTCTGAGAAGTCTTTGTGGTTTAGGGTGTTTACATTTAAAAACCTCAGCATATTTTGGTCTGTGTGTCTGGTTCATACTATGTAACTTGGGTATAGTGTGTATGTGTTACTGAAAGCCTGTTTCTTATTACAATTGCTTGTAGGTGAGAACCTTGCCTCCATTTACGTCAACTTTTAGAAACTTGGAATTCTGAACACTTATGAGTGAAACTGTAAAAGAATGAGCATGTTCTAGTAATTTCAATGCCTATATGAAAAACAAGAAAACTTGAGTTTTTTTCGTTTTCTAGACTCTTTATTTAATGATCCTCCATGGAAAAGGTTGCATTTCCAATTATCTATTAAAATTCAAGGCCTCAGTTACTTGGAGAAAGGAACAAAATTTGATTTGCAGTAATTTCAGGATTATAGCCTTTTTTAATTATGTGATTCTTTTATTTGGTTGCTTGGGGGGAAAAGTCATTTTCATTGAACTAAATTTAAAAACAGAGCAGTAAAGAAGCAAGTATCACCCAAATGAATGACATCACAGCGTATAGCAAGTTTCAAAGAGTTCGTTTCATAATGCAACTTGGAAGGGAAAGTCTTACACCCATTAATCTGATGGTGAAAGACTGTGGGACTTTGATACAGAGAAAGGAAAAAGTGAACTTTTATCAAACTCATAAATCACATCTCTTACATAATTAGACTCAGTCTGTATCATTTTAGTAGTGTTGAACTGAATCATGTTTAATTTTATTTAACAAAATTGTGGTTCTCTTATCAAAGAGCACAGAGTGGTGGACTGCTTGTATTTCCATGTGAGACTGGCAACCACATCTATTTTATTAAACTGATCATGGCGTTACCACATATCCATCTTTTAGCAGGACATTACCTATTTGAGCATTTCTGTGTTTTGAAAAAAAAAACACTGAAATGACAAGTGTTTAATAATTTTAGGATGCAAAATAGTTTCTAACTTTCCTCTTTGTCGAAGGAAGCTATGACTTTTATAAGTGAAACAACTTATAGGAACAGCTAAAAGTATGCAGTAGTGAGCCTTTATTATTGTAATAATGTCAAAGAAGCATAGATTTGTAACTGGTAATATCATCTGCACTGTAAAAGTTCACATTTAAGTGAAACAGTTTTTCACTTTTGGTATTAAAATCCTGAGAAGTCTAAATAATTATCTACAAGGCAGTACAGTGAAGTGGTTGACAACTTTCTGCAGACAGCCTCTGAATAAAATGAATGTATTACCAAGATTTATTAAGTTTATTTAAGATCCTCACAAATAAACTTAGTAAATCTTGATAATAAATTATATCCTCACAATGCCGCGGTGGTGCAGTGGTAGCATTGTCACCTCACAGCAAGAGGTTCTCCAGTTCTATTCTCAGCTGGAGCGTCTTCTGTGTGGAGTCTGCATGTCCTCCCTGTGGTCGAGTGGCATTCGAAAGACATGTGTGAATGGGCGTGCCTTCATTGATGGTTGGGCATCAGGCTGGCACCTTAGCACCATAAAAAATCTACTGCCAATCATTAGCGGACTGGAGTGCTGTGGCGACCCCTAACTGGGAAAAGAAGATTTAAGATCCTCACATGTTGATTTTGAATAACTGTTTTTTTGACTCATTTTGGAACAGTCCAGGAAAAGATGTATAAAAAATCAAGGAAAATCAAAGTAGTCAACACATGGGTAACAGAACTTTACATGATCAACGTTAACAAATTGCTAGAAAAATCCACTGTTTTTCTTTAAAGATGTGTTGAAGAAATTTAGAAAATATTACATTCAGGAAGTATGGAGAATAGTAGGAAAGCAACTGTACCACATAAAACAGAAGAAAGTGGGGAAGGACATTTGATTAGAAAAAGCCCAGACTGATGAAATTGTGCCATGTTTTGCAAAACAGAGATAGAACATGATGTATTATTTCATATAACTAAGCAAATGTACAGGAGGTGTCATAGAATGTATCAAGGGGAACACGATATGGTTAAATAGTGAGAAAGTAGACCTAGTGAGTGGGTTTTTCCTTTTAGTATTTGTAAGACGTGACACAGCTTCCTTATGCAAAGAATGAAATATTCTTGATAGGAGGATATATACAAAAGATGATTCATTCAAGAAAGTATTTCGAAGCAACTCTTAATAGTTAATATAGACAAAGCAATGGGGAGGTTGATGGAACTCACTCCAGAATTACAATGGATAATTTTGTAGACCAAAGTATACTACTAACGCTGTTCATTAGCAAATCATAGAAGGATGCTGTTAACGCCACTCACTGGAGAAAATCAAACGCATTCTTACTTTTTTCCAATAAGTGAGAGACTTAAGTATTCAGAAAAGAAATATCTATCAGTTAAACTAATTAGATTAACCTTGTTAGTGACTAAAATGATGGAATCATTTAGAAAGCAAATGATTATGTAGCTTGCAAAGGCAAAGAATCACATTCTGTGAAACAGTTGCCAATTTGTCTCTTGGTCTGCTTGCTCCTTAGTTGAGTTGGCTAAGTTGATTCAAGCAATTTTTGCTTGAAACTAATAGGATGAAAAAGGATGCTGCAAAGTCAGAGAAATGGTACTCATTACAGCCTAGTGAAGCCTCCAGGAATTTCTGCAGCTACATCCTACTGATGCCTCTAGATGTCAAATGTTGCCTGTTTATGTTCCAAAACCATGCTGCTTACAAGTTATTACAGTTTTTCATTTTAAAGCTTCCACAATGTCAAACACAACTGTATTGATATTTGGCCTTTCTCTGCAGCAGATAAGGAGATACTGAATATTACTTATATACTATGCACTTGCATTGTAATACTTTTCATATTTCCCTAAATGTCTCAACAATCAATTGACAGACATCAGCTGGTTCAAGAATACCCATATTTATGGGGACATGATAAAATGAAATATTTAGAAATCTGCATTAAAAACAATATAAAAACTGAGAAAATGAAATCTTTGTTATATGGATATGGATAGTAAGATTCAAGCAGTTAATATAATTTTAGTCCCTTTAGTCTTATACACAGGTCAGGCATATTTTTATCCACCAGACGAGAAGTTATGGGTAGCAATTAATAAAGAGCTGAAGGACTTTATCTGAGAGGGGAAGATGGAAAGAGTCAAGTGGGATAAGCTGATTCTTCCAGTAGAACAGGGCCGAGTGAGATTACCCAATATGAAGGTGTATTTCAGAGCTACACATTTAAGACTCCTATACATAGCACAAGCAGAAAACTAAATTTCAAAGTGGAAAGGGATGATGATGAAACAGGGGGAGCTCAAGAAACAAGGAAAAACTGGAATTTTGAATGCAGCCCTTTAAGGATAATAACAGTAATCATACAGTATAGCATATCTTAAAGAAGCAAAAAGTATTCTAAGATCTAAACCAACATGGGAATGAAAAAGGAGATTCAGCTGATAGGGATGACTGCAATTAGGGATACAGACAACAGGTAAGAGGGGGGGGGACTGGAATGTATTGGGGAAAACTGGCAAAGGAACCAAGGTATTGGATGCAAATAACTAGAGAGGGAAAGATGATAGAATGGGAAGATGCCGATAATCTATTTGGACTGCAGGTTAGAGACTGCCTTCCCTATCAGGGATTGCTATCAGGGTATAGGCAAAGGGAAAAAATAATGGAGTTCTAAGCAAAAGACCAGCACTGGTAGAGTTTTTACTAGAATGTAGAACTGAAGTTGCCATTAAAAAAGGAATAATTAGTAGAGCATATAAAATATTGCATGAGAAGTATAAGAATCAATCAGAGGAGGTTAGAAAGGATTAGGAAGAGATATTGGATAACCAATTCACAAAGAAACAATGGGAGGATATATGTATGTCTCCCAAATATGCAACAAAATCTAGAAGAGTTAGGATTTTTGCTTGAAAATGTTTACATTGATATTGTTATACCCAAAGTAGACCCCAGAGAATTTTTCCTCAGGCAGACAGCAAATGGGAGTGAAAAGGGGGAAAAAGAGGTAAATGGGAACATATTTTCTGGCAGTGCAGTGAGTTGACAGACTTTAATGATTCCCTGATGGATGGACTGTCAGAGATGCTGTGTGGCCAGATTAGTCTGACAAGGGAGATGATTTTTCTGAGCTATGATACAAAATTGGAATTGCCTAGACATGGTAAGGCCTTTCTGTGTCTAATAATGCTGGCTGCCAAAAAGCAATTGCTAGAAAATGGAAATCAAAATCTAAACCAACTATACTGCAAGTAGTGAATATTGTAATAGAGATAAAACAACTGAAAATTATATCTTTAGAAAAGGGTAGGAGCACACTACATAGGAAAATGGGAATGATGGGAACAATATATACAAGAGAGGAATGAGGTTTAAAAGGTGGCAGGACTTAAATGAGCTATGTAATGTTTGATTGAGAAAGATTTGGTTGATTATACATGATGTAAATGTTTACAACTGTTTGTGTGTCAGTATGGTTTATGATGTAAAATACTTGCAACTAGGATTGTGTCGGTGTGGTTTGTTTTCATTTGTATAAATGTATGAATGCCTATGTAGTAAATGATGGTTTAATAAAGATGCTGCTTGTTTTAAAAAAGACAGGAACTGAATAATTTATGTAATATTGCTTAGGTTATAGGATATATAGCAATATATGTAAAGTATAATGTTTGTTATGTTAATATGCCCCCGGATTCACGAATCCTCCGTGTAAGACTTAATAAGTCTTACTCTGAGGCTGCAGTTGAACGGTATGACATCAGCGTGCCATGAATATTCATGAGGGCATGCTGACTCAACTGTAACTCTTACACGGACCGAGTATGAAAGCAGGGGACGTGTCTGACTGCCGAGCAGTCTAAATGTCCACGCCCCTGCAAGTGTAGTAAAAGCAAAATGTCAACACACAAGAGCGAGTTCGCTCAAATGTACCTGCACCCAACACCACACTCCTTGACACTGTAAACCTCCATTACAGGTATAAAAAGTAAAATATTTAATTTTTTTTTTTAAATCCACGATATAGCTGCCCGTATTTGCATGTGTGTGCGTGGGTGTGCCCATTGCTTAGCTATAGTTAACAATTCCGACATGGAAGCGCATAAGAAAGAATGTTTAAACCAATCATACCAAATTGCAATTTCATAATGGTAGAGCGTATGCACAAAGAAAACGCATTCAAGGTTCGAGTCTCACCACTCCCCTTCTTATTTATGTTTAAATCAGTATTTGAAATAATATCAGGCATATGATTAAAATTTTATTAAAAGCAGTGACATGGCCAATGTATCAGTGAACAAAATATATATTTTTAAAGGACCCAGATATAGAATAGCCTGCTGTTAAGCAACGCTTTACCCAGCTAAACACAGGTGCCCATAGTTAAATAGTGCTTTACCCAGCTAAACAGAGGTGCCCAAAGTTTAATAGCGCTTTACCCAGCAAAACAGAGTTGCCCATAGTTTAATAGCACTTTACCCAGCGCAATATAGTTGCGCAAAGTTTAAAAGCACTTTACCCAGGGCAATGTGTTTGTACGGACGTGCGCACTGCACCAACCAGGGCACGGTAGGGCACCGGGGAGCAATGTAGAGCTAGGTTGCTTAAAAGCAGCCACACTCCCTAGCCTGTCTAGACAGTTTTAAAATAAAAGAGTGACAAGGATCGAACCCAGGACCCTGTGCATCATAATCAAAGCACAGAACTACTAAGCCATGACAGCTGAGGAGAAACAGACACTATTAGCATAACATATACTTAGAAATGGTAGAGTAACCATTACTAAGCAGGTCTACAGTCAGCTTAGAATTCTCAGAAATGGCCAATCACAAAAATGTGTGGGAAATGCAGCATATTTAAGCCCCATCGGCGGGAATACTCGCCATAACTGATTGTGGTACCCATTTGCAGTCAGGACGGTAGGTATTGGAGAGGGCAATCACTTTAGAGCGCAAAGGCGGGGCATTGAGGAGTCCAAATATATGGTTTGGCTCCTAGTCCACCAACATGAAGGCCAACTCATTTAGGGCCAGGTTCAATGGGGAGCGTACAAGGCAGAGGCATGGAACCAGTTGGCACATGATCTTACCAGTGACACAGGCATTCCTAGGACTGGTGAGCAGGTCCATCACCACCATGCGGACCTGAAGCGATGAAAGGAGGACCAACTGAACCGATGGATCCAGGAAGTCCGTCAGATGCCCAATGCCCCACTACTAAGTATCCATATAATTAAGTATATAAGAAATGCAACCCTAGCCTATAGTATGGATAGGTATGTTCCAATATCCCTTCATTTATATTACAGCTGCAGGTGTTCGTTCCACGAATCAGCAAGCCTATGCTGATAGGCTGGTAAGGCTGCCCCACCAGGCAGGTTAGTAATTATTCAGCTGGTATTATTATAGAATATAAGTGAGACAGCCTGTAAAAGAGTTCAGTGTTGTAACCCAGTAATAAAGGTCAAATAAGCCTAGAATAAAGCTTCTGCTAGTATTCTCAGATCCGATAAGTGATGCAGCCTGAAAAAGAGTATTGTAATCCATTAATAAAGAGTAAACAGGTCTCAAATAGAGTTTTGACCTGTACTGTAATATCAGATAACTGCTTCAGCCTGAAAATGAGTGTTCTAATCCATCAATAAAGGACAGACAAGTCATGAATACATCCTTGCATATACTGACATATGAAATAAGTGTGTCAGCTGGAAAGGATTGTTGTAACCCAGTTATAAATGTTAATAAAGCCTGGAATTAAGTATCATCCTGAGATGTAAATATAAAATAAGTGAGAGAGTATGAGAAAGAGTTTGAAGCTATCAATAAAGGTGTAAGAAGTCTGGAATAAAGGTATACTGCATGCACTACATAATGAAATGAATGAGACAGCCACAACCAAAGAGTGAAATGTTTTTAATAAAGTACAATACCTGGACTGTGTCCATCCCACATTTTGGATATGTTGTTGTACCCTTGCATTGTGGAGATAGCATAGTTGTATGAAATGCTGAACATCCACAGTTGTCTAGGCCCATATAAACTGGCTGATGGGAATGCCAGTATCTCAGAAGAATATTTATAGTCCTCAACTGTTTCATTTTTAGTATGTACATGTTAATCCGGTACATGAGCAGCTTGTGCTTGTGATCCCACCAATGTCAGTGTGTTGCTAGAACTGTATGTAACTGTTCAAATGTAGCAGGATACTTTACCTGAACACAGTCAGATATGAACATATATGAATACAAATGGAATGTATATTAATGTAGCAGTAACATCTCCATCACTAACATTTCTAAGGTTACATACAGAGAACTGTACTAATACATGTAGGGGATATATATCTGCATCAAGTAGGAATGTACAGTATACGTATAGGTATTTTAAGTTGTTAATGTAATATTTTACCCCCCTATGTTATGTTCACAAATGATGCCATTCCACACTAAACTGGGTATGTGTATTCACAATTAATTCCTATGGACATTTGTCCTGTTGGTTTATACATATCTGCATGTACGTTGATGCATGTGCCCTGTTCACATATCCAAACCTGATGGCCTGTTGCCACCAATCAACCCTGCATGCTGTTGGAATGTCCACTGTTGTTCTAAATATGCATGTGTTATGCTTGCTGTTCAACGTTTGGAATTCATGTGTGTTTGGTTAATGGGAATACTAATGCATACTGTTACAACTAATTTGGAATGGTGTTTTTTGTTACTAAACCAAAATGCCATTAAATACTGCTAAACATAGGACAACTGGGAAGGTGGGTCCCAGTGGACCCACCTCTCCCACCTCATCTGGCAATTGCACCTGGCACCAGTGCCCAGTCCGGGACCTCCTCCTCTGGTGGCCCTGTGCCACCTTTGGGTGGAAGCGCTGCAGGGGATGGGGCTCATCCCCCCTCTGCAAGCATGGCTGGAGGAGAGCCTCCACTCACCCTCCAAAGGGTCTGGGCTGTGGTGCGTAGTGAGATCAGGCGTTCTGTGACTGATCCCCTATGCCAGCTTGAGGAGAGAGTGGCGCAGCTCATGGGTGTGCCTGCCCCACCTATCCAGCCCCCAGCACAGCCTCGGCGTGGGCTGTGAAGGTGCAGTGGTAACTGCCCATGGGTGGGGATCTCAGTTCCACTGTTGCCATCTGTGGGCTCATGGGCTTGTGATATCCAAACACCCATCCCTGTCAATTGTGTTTACCCAGCACATGTGTCATACTCCACCCCTGTGTGTATCTAGTTTGTCTTGTCTGTTAAACTCCCCAACCCACCTCCCTCAATATTCCTACTTCCTTTACCTCACATTCCACTCTTACCTGAAAAAAAAAGGGCAATCTGTACCCGCAAAAAAATTACGCCCCATACATAGCTGCCCATTTCGCACACATGTCTGCTGGACATGTAAACTGATAATTACAATTGGCTGTACAACATACTATGTTGTCCTCACCCCTCTCTCAGGGGTGGAAGGTTTTAAATTTCACTCTAAATTTCAAACATATGCACAGCTGTTGCTGGTAAAGAATTGGGCAGCTATGGGCCTTCTCCACATCCTTCCTGCACATCCCGAGCTTGTTTTCCTACTGTCCTACCCTCTTTGTGCCCCCTTTTTCACCACTTTCCTATTTTCCCATTTTCTTTTCTTTAAAAGAAATTAGCGTGGGTGTTAGCAGGAGTAAGCACTTTTAAGCAGTAGTCAGTGGGTGTGCGCTTGTGTGCGCTTAGCTAAGCGTAGATAACCATAGCTAAGCATCGCGCAAACTCATGCAAACCCACTTACAACTGCTTAAAAGTGCCTTAGTCACTCTGTATGACAAGGCCTGTAGTCTGCTCATCAGCAAAATAAAATACCCCTGTCAGTCTCGAACCCCAGACACAGTAAACTGCATGAATTACCACTGAGCCACAGCAGATATACAATAGTTTGGTGCTGTAATAAATATATCATGCATTACTATGAAGGAATGTAAAGGGAAAATAGGAATGCCAGAGCATTGTATTGCAAGAAAGAAATGTAACATGCATTAAAAGGAGTGAATGTAAAGGGAAAATACGAAAGCCAGAGCAATACATTTCAAGACAGAAATATACCATGCATTAAAAGGAGTGAATGTAAAGGGAAAATATGAAAGCCAGTGCAATACATTTCAAGACAGAAATATGACATGCATTAAAAGGAGTGAATGTAAAGGGAAAATACGAAAGCCAGAGCAATACATTTCAAGACAGAAATATAACAGGCATTACAAGGAGTGAATGTAAAGGGGCTATAGGAAATCCAGAGCAATACATTGGAATAACCACTGTTGTATCCTAGTTAATTTCCTAATTCCAAAAAAAGTACATACTCCCATGTATCCAGTGTTAGCATTAGGAGGTGTGAGTAAACTGTCACACTGAGAAGAGTGTATTGGAAGAAGCAACAGTCAGGTTTCAGTACAACATGCATTTCACTGGCTACAACCTAGCTTTAGATATGAGACATATACCAACCTTCTGACTCACACAACAGTGTTCACAGCAAGCAGGCATGGTCCCCACCTTGCAAAACTGAAAGGCCTATGCTTACCTAACCTATCATTTTAAAGCAGTGTCCTGAAATCACAGTGAGAACTGCAATTAGCACACAGCAGGCTGCATGCAATTAATAAATGGTGGGCACCAATTGGTGCAGAGCCATCACATGCACATGTGCAGATACCTACAAAAGCAGCCTGTACTTGCTGTCCACACATGCTATAATATCATTGCAGCATATGGAGAGAGAGCGAGCAAGCAAGCGAGAGAGAGAGAGACAGACAGACAAACAAACACACACAAACAAACAAACGAACAAACAGAGGTGTTTGGAGACACCAAAAAAAAATATCTAAAAAGAAAAATAAACTCCAACAGGTACAACAGACAGAGGTAAGAAATACAAAGGTAAGGTATGTAACAGATATGTATTTAGTGGGATGCGAATGATGTGTCTGAAGGGTAATGTACATACAGTGAACCCTCCATATGTGTGCGCAGTCCATATCTATATGTAAATGCAGATGTGCATAGGGCAAGGGTCATACTGCAACTGTTAGTGAAGGCTAGACATATATATGTAGTTGAAGGTTGCTATGTGCACATATCTATGTAGGTTGTAGTGTGTGGCATTGAAAACAGCAAGCAGTGCAGGTATATGTCATGTGGTGGTTAAATGCAGTGGGACTGAGACAGTGAGGCCTGCTACAGCTATACGGCCTGAGGATAGCAAAATGCATTCCGCACAAAACTGTGCAATATTGTTACAAAATTGTATGTCTCACAACTGTTTAATGATTGATATTCCCAACATGAAATTATATGTGCCTATATGTGCATGTATATGTACAGCAATGGATGTTTACAAGTATGTGTATATATACCTGTATATATATATATATATATATATATATATATATATATATATATATATATATATATATATACATATATATAGACAGTGAGATATATACGTATATATATATATATATATATAGATATATATATATATATGTGTGTGTGTGTGTGTGTGTGTGTGTGTAGAGAGAGAGAGAGAGATAGATATATATAGATATATACATATATACAGATATATAGATATGTACATATACAGATATGTAGATATACAGATATATAGATATATGTAGATATATACATATATAAATATATGTAGAGATATATAGATATATACAGATATATATGGATATATCCGGATATATATAGGTATGTATGTATATATATATATATATATATATATATATATATATAGAGAGAGAGAGAGAGAGATGAGATAGATATGTATATATATAATATATATATATATATATATATATACATATATATATATATATATATATATATATATATATATATATATATAATATATGTATATATATATATATATATATATATATATATATATATATATATATATATATAGATATATATATATATATATATATATATATATATATATATATATATATATATATATATATATATATATATATATATATATATATATATATATATATCGAGAGAGAGGGGGAGACACGGGGTCAGACGTACTGCAACAGGTGCCTGGTGACCAACGCATTGACTGAACACCAGTGTTGATACTGCAGTACCATACCCCATTCCAAAACACTTTATACACTAACTACCAGATAGGTGGTTGCCTGCCCAACACTGAAGGTGTCAGAAGGGAACATGGGACACGGTGTACAGTAGTCACCCTTCTGATAATCACAGTTCCACACTAGTCTTGTAATCCCTCTACATGGTACGTGTCATCACAAAAGGTGTGCCATCTAGGGAAATATAGGTCAGTGTACCCCCTACTCCTCACAATGCCCCATGTGATATGTACCTCGCATGACAACCACAGCAAGTGGAAAGGCCACAGACATACCTAACAAAGAGTGACACTGCCCTAAACACATGCCCTATGCAGACTGACTCACAAAACCATAGCTAGGGTGCATTGCATATGTCATACAAAGAGGTCACCACTGCCGGACATACAGAGGTATGTCACATCCATAGCAGTCAGCCAACCACCATGACAACACCTCACAATCCCTCTGGGCTACATGACCTAGGGACCTAATCCTTGTCAATGCACTAAACAGCACATGCTGGAGGTACAGATTCCTATACACACATATGCCATACTCTGGACTAAACTACCCAGCATTAATAAACATGGCTCCTCATTAGTAGATGTCATACATACCCCTGATGAATGTTATGGAGATAGGTAATATTCCCTGGGAGTCACCTCTGTGTATCCGTTTGACAGGAGCAAGTGTAATCACATTACATGTGTGTCAAATGGCAGGGTAGCATATGGCTAGGCTGCTGTAGGCCCCGGGCCAATAGTGTAGTAGCTACCTATGACACAATGAGCACACACACATGTACTCAGTGCAATACCAGCTATGTGAGGTGGAATAAGTGTGATACTGACTGTGTGCAAGGTCTATAAAGGTGTGATAGCTTAGCATGAGGTTGTGTCTGTCATGGTAGTTTGTGTCCTAGGTGTGAGGGCAGAGAAAGATGTGTCAGTTATTGGGATGCAGACATAGTAGGATGGCATATGTTGTGACATAGTACCTTGTGTACGACTGTGGTGTCCCATTGTAGGCTGTAGCAATACATGTATGCTCAGTAAGTGGTACTGCTGGTGAATCCATGTCACATATGAACTGTTGTACTACCTGAAGCTGTAGGCCTAAACACCACAGTATGCTGTATGTTCACATTCCCTGGTATCACTGTCTTGTGTGTTTCCTGTAGTCTGCACAGATCACATTCCTCAGGCATAGGTATCTGTAAGTAGGGGCACACAGTACTATAAGGTACACAGGTAATGCTCATCTGTTTTGGCATACATTTGTGTGTTGTATGTATGTCTAATGTGTGTGTAATGATGCTTGTACCATGGCCGCAATCACATGTGTGTTGCAGGGTATGTGTGTGTGTACCTAGCAACATGTATACTCTGTTACAGCAGTATGCCAGCTATATTAACCACCGTGCACATATGTTAGGTAGGGGTATGGCATCAAAGACTAGGGTGGTTTACTGTTAATACTGTAAATGTACATTACATTAATTGCATTGGATGACAATATTCATCATGCATTAGCTTGATATATACCCCCAGTGTGAGGTTGTGCATTGTATCCAATACAGTGTGTCGAGTACTGGTGTATACTGGTTTGTTGTATGGAGTGCTGCAGCCACTGTTAGGCAGTTGTGGGTTGAGCACTGATATGTGGTATTGAATGTGTGTATCCTCTGATAGACAGACAGATGCTATATCTGGCAGTTAAGTGATATGTGTACTTCATAATGTTAAGTGTGCCGCATGACTTGCTCAAACATAGTGTTTAATTGTGTTCCAGAGTTATGGCTCATCGCTGCAATCCTGTGTATACAGCTGCAGAGGAGGAGGTCATACATGCCAGCCTGTATCAGAACTATGCACAGCTTTTTTCCAGGGCCAGCCAGCACCAGCATGAGCGCACTGCTCTGTGGCAAGATCTTGTTCACTGGGTAAATGACATAGGCATGCATAACCGGACATATGAGCAGGTATGTCATCACTGCAGTGATTTAATCAGACATGTCCGGCAGCTTGCATCTGATATCCATAGGCAGCAGCTTGCCACAGGTGGTGGGATGCCCATACATCCCCCCCTCACCAGAGTGGAGGAGCTACTCCTAAGTGTGGTGGCTCCTGGCCTAAAGCAGCAGCAACATCATGCATGTGTCATCATGGAGATCGGAGCTACCAAGCAGGACAACATGGAGCGTGCAGGTAATATGCCCTAGCTGTAGACTACTGTTACCTGTATTGTTAGAATATGCTTATGTGAGATGTGTAGTGTGTGTTTAGCAGTTGTGCTGCCTCTCTTGTGCAATACTGATATTTGGAATAGTATCTCCACACCTGTGACTGTTGACTGTTGTTCCACTGTAGATTACCGCACTCACTCACAGCACCAATGCCACAGTTGTGGCCACTGATAAACTGTGTCATATTCTTGTAGGTCCCTCTGGTGTGACAGCAGGGCAGACGGTACATACTGGTGAGTGTGTTAACATTTTAGTATTGGTAATTAAATGTGCATGTCATAGGTGAGGTGTAGGCCATGTACACGTAACACACCTACGCATAATGCATGCTGTCCATGTTTGCTGTGAGACATTAATCATCTCATTAAAGTCAGTAGCTGCCTCAAGCACATACACTGCACCTTAGATATGCATATTTGCTACAGCTGTACACAACAGAACACGTTTATCATATGCAGTACACGAAAACATGCTACATTTCCCATCACACCCGCTGTAAGGTCACACGTCAGTATCCCACATGTCTTGCACACACACATGCTGTACCTCTGGGGTAGAGTCCTATCATGGGAGTGTGAAACAATCTGCAACACATAACACAGCCAAGTTAGGCAATGCTCCATATTGGTCACCTCACACACCCATGTACAAGGTGTCTGTGTAATTGTGAACATAGCCACGGCATTGCAGTTCAGGTACAGCATGCTAGGTGGTGGTCTAGCACACATTATTAGCTGTGAGTGACCACAGGATGCATATTGATGATGGCACAGGGTACTACATCCCATCCAGTTACTGTGACCACAGTACTACTCATAGCAGTCATTGCTTTGCACCTCAATGTTGTGCCTGTGCAGACATATGCACCTATACACAATATGCATAGCATGTTGTGTGTGTGCTTACATATGCCAGTATACACAATATGCACAGCAGTCGCCATCCAAACAAAGTGTCACATATATGTCCTGGAATGCTAGTGGGTGTATAGGTCACTTGACACACATTGGGTATATGTGGTGTTTAATGTTGCAGTCGTGTAGCATGACATGCCATGTGTGGCACCGACATATCTGTAATATGTCCCACACTCACCATAACCACAGTACACTGGCCATTTAGAGCATTGGGATACCTTCATATCAATATGCAGCAATTGTCCCGTGTGTGTACATAGCATGCATGTGCTACACCTGTGCCCACTATTATCTGCTTTGGACACAGACACTGTACTCAGACATTGATATCTATGTATCACACAGATAACACATGCAGCTATGGCATGTATACGTGTGAATGATGGCGCACAGGGCATTGCAGAGCTGATAATATCTGCACAGCAATGTTGTGTCCATGTACAACTTGTGTTCCAGGGTGTAGCCAATCACTGAACAATGACACAGTTGCAACAAAGCCATGTATACTGCCATTACATTGGGGCATCTACACTTGCACTGTATGGTCTTGTGCAACACATATTCTGCATGCTGACATGTGTGTGGTGACTGTTTACCTTGTTATACTGACACTCACCTTCACCCACTATAGAGTATGTGTTGCATTGCTGGTGTGTGTATGTGTGTGTATGTGCTGTAGTGAGGAGTGTATTACTGTTGATGTGTGCATGTGTGCATGTGCACGTGAGCATGTGTGCATGTGTGCATGTGCGCATGTGTGCATGTGTGCATGTGCGCATGTGTGCATGTGTGCAAGTTTTCATGTGTAGACCATAAAGTCTGTTTCCTGTCGTCTTCTCCCAGGTGCTGAGTTAGGGCTGGCCGAATGCAGCAGGGAACCTGAAGCCACTGCCACGAATAGTGCTGATGATGAGACATGTATTTTGACACAGGGAGGTTTGACAGGGTCTGTTGTTGGTCCACCAATTGACAGTACACAGCGTTCAACCCCATCTATGTGCACACTCATACTGCCAATACATCCCTCACCACCAAGGGCCATAGACAAGGGACAGCATACAGTTGGCATTGACCAGGAGAGTGTGGTACCCATGGCACTTGCATCCCCTCACAGCAGCCATAGCCGTATTCTTGGAATGGTACCACATAGGCGGAGGTCCAGGGGTTCTCAGGGGAGCACCGCTGGTCATATTGCCCCTGGCAGGCGTGCCCTCAATGGTCTTACGACGTCCAGTATGTTCCAGGCTGTAATGCAGGCTCAGGCACGTATGGAATGGTACAACAGGCAGGGACTTAAAGCGCAGAGGGCACATTACACCGCTATCAATGACAGCATCCGTGACCTTGCCGGTGCCATCCGGACGTACACTGAGGTCATTGATAGACGTTAGGGGGAGACATTAGATGCCCTCCACAATATGTCATCCATGAGCCGGGACCGTACGTGACAGTTGCAATGTCAACGCGGATGCATGCCAGCAACAGCAACAGCTGGCAGAGGTCGTGGACGGCCCCTGGTTCACAGCTGCTCCCGTAGTGGCAGTACCAACCCCAGCAATGCTGGGGCTGGCCTGTCCATTGACCACCCCAGTGGACCACGTGCATGTGGCTCTGGCCATTCCCAGCATGGGTCAAGTTGTCCCACCTCTGCCTCTGAGGACAGTACCCAGTCAGGGTTGCTACCCTATACTGTCCGTAGCACCCCTGCCAGGCACAGGTACTGTGTCCATGGCCAGAGACAGTAATCTGTACGGTCTAGCAGGTACAGTCTGTGGGTGTCCCACAAACTACTGTATATGGCAGCCACATGGTGGAGCTGTGTGCATGCAGACACACACACATTAACCAAACAACTAGGGCTCACACATACATACACACATTACATCAAAATTGGCCCATGCTGTACTGTTGTCCCTCACACACAAACACACACACACACACACACACACACACACACACACACACACACACACACAGAAATGTCGATTGGATGGGTCAATGTCAGGCTCTGGCAAACAACAAAATGCCCTGTGCATATGATGATACCTGTGTCACCTCCTGTCATCTGTAACATTGATGGAGGAACAGGCTAACATGGTACTGATGCACAGGGTGACACTATAGCAGTGTAGCAATATTAGCAAGTTGTCAACAGGAAAGTGTAATGACATCCTTGTAGGTATATCTCAGCAGACATTATTCAGCAAAGCTCTAATTTTTAAAGTAGCATTGTTTACACCACTGTTAGGTCTGACTATGTATTGTCCACCCATGTGCCACTTGGCTGACGTGTAATGTGTTGCCAGCATGTGTTAGTGAGTGGACAGTATGTGTGTGATGTGTGCAGTACAGATTAGCAAGTGTACATCTGTGAACATGGTGGGTGCGCACTGTCTGTATGTACGTGCATAGTGGGCACATGGGACATGTGGCATACCCTGTTGTACACATAGTGAACATGTCACAGTATATTTCAATGGCCAGTAAGCATTCTACTACAGTTATGTACTAACATGGGTAGACGTGTGTATGACATGGGTAGACACCATGCTGTGGGTGATACTGTTAGTATCTGTCAATGATTTGCGGTCTAATAGTATACATAACCTCAACAGCATGACTATAAGCAAGCATTGGATGTTGTCCTGACAAATGACACACAGTCGTAGGGAACTCAGTAAAAGTTGTATCCTTCTGGTGCTACACTATAACACTAACCAGTGGTAATTACCACCACCCATTCCTGTGTCCACACCTGTTTGGCATATAGCCCCCTTAGGAACATGCAAACACACTAGGGATGTGTCCATCCACATCTGGTAATGCATGCAGTGGCCTACAATCCATTCCCTGGATGGGACACATATCCTACACAAGGGTATCATACAGACAGATGCCTGTCATGTGATACATGCTGTATAAAAGTAAGCCGACTATGGCATAGTCATCCACATGTACTATACTTACTATCCCGTCAGTACCACATAGGTGGTAGCCCTCAACATGTATGTTGGGTACCAATGTGTACATACAGCCTCATGTTATGTCATGTTTCCCTTGATATCCACATATCCATAGGTATTGTGGAGTACCAAGGTGTGTCACATTAGACATTGGAGGCCTGGATGCATATACACAAGACGGTTGTACACCTATAAAGACTGTCTATTATTGGCAGTCGTGGTTGTGTATGAACATGCCTGATATATACCCCAGGCATATACCCTCACTCACACTACTGTAAAGTAACTGTCATGGGTGTGTGTGGCACAGATGACCTTGGCCACAGATCACAATAGTGGATGGGCCTGTCACATACATACATATGTGACCTACGATCTGAGAAGCTGCAGCACAACCTGTCAATGGCAACAAATGTATTCATGTAGTATGCAGGCTTCACACCTATGTACTGATTAAGGGAACATGTACACATATATATTTGCAACGCATATACCTGATGTGTGCAATGCACTTACTGTTGTAATCATAATATGCCATAGCATAGTAAAAGCAAGACCCACACTGCAATGACCAAGAGTGACACACACACAATCAGCGTTTGCAGGATTGCAACGCCTACCTAACTATGTTATGATACTAGAGAGAGAGAGACGCATTAGCACAGCCCGCTATTTGCTTTACTTGGTGGTTTCCCTTCTCCGTCTGTATTTCTAGGGTGGTGACATCATCAGTCTATTCAAAGAGGAATGTACATCTGTGGTGTGTTTTCCCAGTCTTCAAAAAGGCCACTCCTTTCAAAGAAAATTGCATACACATACACACAACCTCCACACACAATCAGCACTTGCAGGATTCAAACCCCTATCTTACTATGTTATGATACTAGAGAAAGACGCATTTGCACAGCATGCTATTTGCTTTACTGGGTGGCTTCTCTTCTCTGTCTGTATTTCTAGAGTGGTGACATCATCAGTCTTTCCAAAGGGGAATGTACATCTGTGGTGTGTTTTCCCAGTCTTCAAAAAGGCCACTCCTTTCAAAGAGAATTGCACACACACAGTCAGCGTTTGCAGGATTCAAACCCCTATTTTACTATGTTATGATACTAGAAAGAAACGCATTAGCGCAGTGCGCTATTTGTTTTATTGGATGGTTTCTGTTCTCCATCTGTATTTCTAGGGTGGTGACATCATCAGACTGGACATGGTAATGTGTGTACACTTTGTTTTATGCCATTCCAGGAATGATCCATGTGGGTTGTCAGGTGTCAACAGCTGGAACAGGAACTCATAATCCTTACCTTGTGTGATCTATCTGTGGACACATCGACATTCCTTCATATGTCAGCACATATTTATGCACAGCTTGTTGGTTTTTTGGGAACTACATGTGTCTGGGATGTTGATAAACGGCTATTTCAAAGTGCATGTGAGACATGTGTGGCTGTGTTCAGTGATGTATGTCCTGTGTGGCTGTCTTGCAAACAGTCTAGCATGTTTGGGAACCATGATCCGCACATGAACATACCACGATTAGTAGGGTTGTATGTATGTCAGCTTCCAATAGCTCTGTTTATGACTTCAACCATGATGGACTCCATGGCTTACAGATCATACTTCATAGGCATACTGGACTGTACATCCCATGGTATGTTGTGCACCAACACTTGTGTGGAGTGCCATATGTTGCTGTAACACATTCAATGGTTCCACATCCTGTGTAGGTTGGGAGGTTCAGCTGACTGTTCAGGTGCAGGATCTGTTTGTTCTGTAGTTTATGCATGACACATATTGGGAATCAATGTAGTCCACTTGATGCCATGCTTTTAGCATTGGGGGTAGCTGTTCATCCATTCTACATGTGATATCTCCTGGTATGATGATATGGACTATCGTTGGTGGGAGGTGGGTATGTATATATGGGCCTGTCTGTCAGGATGTCGGCATTGTCAGTCAGGTACAGTTGGCCCTGACTCATGACATTTATGTGTGTACATTGCTATATATGACATAGCTGTCGGTGGTGTCATGATTCAGTCTGGACTCCTTCTCAGCTACTCTTTACAGAACACCAACAAACATGAGCACTAATCCCTGTTATACTCCTTTACACACTGAACACCCTACTGATCCTTTGTCATCTGGCTACAGAGTATGTCATGATGCTATCCCAGCATGTCCAGGGGTCGGCTTTGTGTGCACTCTCCAGTCCAGCTGGTGAATATTGTGATGTAGACACAATGTCACATCTGCCTCATGTACACAGACAAGACTCTCCTCCTCACAACAAACCCAGATATATGTGTGAGATGCACCTATAGAGACATACAGGGTGCTGAACTCTCTCGACCCATGACTGGCATAGTCTATCAGGTGGTGAAGATAACCACACACACCACATATCAGTCTCACATATCCTCTGGTGACAGCATTCAAACCACATTATCACACATACACATACTCGGATGCTGTAAATGAACTCTGCCTAAGTAGCAGAGAACTCCACAGCAGGCACACACACAACTGCTATCCCACTACAATTCCCACATCTCACATAGTTCACAATGTCAGTGTGCCACACAGCAACTTGTCTTCAGGCTACACAACAAACATAATACACTTGTGATAGGTGACACTTATTGTCAGACACACTGATGTACCACTCACCACCCCATACAAGGGAATAGTCCCTTTGTGCTGTCTGTTGTGTGCCAGGATCTGCCACATAACACATGCAGTCAGGTCACTACAAAACAAGTACAGGACTGGCACCATCATTGTCCATGCTAGTGTGTAAAACCTCAGATGTTACTCCCTGGACCACATGACATGGTACATGGAGGAACAGTGTCATCATGTAGCCCAGGCCAGTATGACCCTGACCTTGTCTAGCATCTTACACCCACCAAGTATGATGTCACAGTATACAGACAAACATATCACATTTAACACTTGGCGAACAGATTGGTGTCATTCATAGGGGATACAGTGTCTGTCAACCTGTGGTAACATGCTCAACATGCCAAGTAGCTTCACTATGGACAGCTTGCACCTGTCACCCTTGGACCTTTGAATGCTGGCTAAGGCTCTTGCTACCACCATAGTTCATTTGTTGAGCAGGGCTCAAAAGACAAACCCACCTACATAGACATTACAGGTTAAATAACACTAAGGGTAATGCTGCTCAACACCAGATGTATTACCCTCATATTGTGGCCACTCAGGACTCCCCTCACTATGGGGTATAGCAATATATGTGCACTAACAGACGCCTAGTTCAGGGTCACATATGCACACCAGCACTACCAGGCTATGTTTCATACCATGCTTCCTGACCATAGGACTTGGAACGGACAACACAACTAGGGGGTGTATCCCTATACATCACAGATACACACACCTCCGAGTTAGTGGCACTGCAGTAAGCATCACAGACCATACATATACAACTACCATTGTTCAAAACTGCCTTTCAGTTTGTTGCCTACTACAGACCACCCTCCCATACTCAGGAACCACACTCGGCTTTCCTGGGAACAGTGGGGGATATGATGGTCTCCACAAACACCATTATATTGGGTGACATCAGATACATGAATATTGACTGGGGATACTACTCAAGCCGCAACAACCTCACCCTACAGTCACTACAATTTGTACATTCATATGCTATGGGACAACCAGTCACCACAGCCACAAGGGGGAATACATATTGGACCTGATCATCACCAACATGGGGACTCTATGTTACACAGCAGCAATATACCCCTCATTGGTAAGGTTGGAACATACATCTATCTCACTGGACATACATATACACTGCACACACCCATCCTGGGTAATCTTGGTGAACTTCTGATGATCCAACGTCTCACTTCACCAAAGCAAGGTGGTATCCTTCAGAGACCTTGAGACAGTGTGAAATATAGCTCTGACTGCTGAATCCTTTATATACACATTCTATGGACTCCTAGTGGACTGCATGGATTGTGCTACCCCAAATAACAACAAGACTCACTCCTCCAATGGCAGGGGACCTGTCTGGTAGACACCAGCCATTAATGAGCTGTACAATGTCAGGAGGAAGCTACTACATGATAGAGCACAATCCCAGATGGGGAAAGCATCTGTGATCTGTACTAGCAGACAGCTATGATCATTCTTGTACTTATCTAAGACCTTCTTCTCATGGACAATTGCACCAGACAAGTAGGACTATCACAAGGCCTTCATCAGTTAGGTCATGAACCTGGGTGGACACTCACTGATATGCTGTGAGTTACTGCATACTGACTACACTTACCCTGAAGCCACTGGCATAGCCAACATCCTGGCAAACAGGTTCAGTGCAGATGTCTCCTCCCATCCCCCCTAGGGAGCAACTATCCATCCCAACAGAGTGTAACCTCCCTGACACCACACAGTAAGAGGTGAGTGCTGCCCTCCCCAAAGCATACATTACAGCATCAATGTGACCAGTTGGTGTCCCGGCCTGCATCTCACACAAGCTTCATGACAGACGTAACCCTCACATTACATCACTGTGCAATATTGGAGTCACTACAAGATATGTACCCACGGAATGGCATACAGCAACAGTGTTCCCATCCCACATAGTTGGTGCCAGAACGGACCACAGACAATATTGCCCTATAAGCCTAACTATCCTGTTATGCAAAGCTATGGAGTGTATCGTCATGGGACTCTTACACATAGACATCAGGAAACTACAGACACTAGGTCCTACACATTTCAGCATTGTTGTGGGCAGATCTTGCCTCTTGAACATGTTTGTATTCTTTTGACAGTTAACAGGTCCATCAACATAGGGACAGTTGTACACGCAGCCTACCTGAAGCTTGCTAAACCCTTCCACACAATACCCACTGGGCCATTATGCATAGGCTCACCAGCATCGATATGGACACATATCTCACATGATGGATTGCTACCTGGATCAGGGATAGTACCCACATGGTCAGAATTGCAGGTACCATGTCTGACTATACACCAGCTACACGTGGCATCCCACACGGCTCGGTCCTGGGACCTCTCTTGTTCAGTATATATTTGTCTGACGTACAGGCTACCACAGGGGGAATATGGCTGACCTTGTTCACACTTGACTGCAAACTGGGTGCCATGATCACCTCTCAAGCTGCCACATGCATACTCCAACAGGGTCTCACAGAGATGGATGACTGGTGCCTGAGCCATGGCCTACAGCTAAATGCCATTAGTTGCATAGTCATCCCCTTTGGGAATAACAACATGCCCACACATTAACACATAGGTAGTACTCCATTACATATGGTAGGTGTTGTTAGGTGATTGGGGGCATGACTTGTTCGTACTGTCACCTGTGACACTCATGTTGCCACAGTGGTTGGACAGACCTTCTATATAAGCAACCTTATCCCATATGGTTTCACATCTAGATCAAGTGATGTCATTGTGTCCCTATACTAATAACAACCATGCTTGGTTACAATGCCACCTTTGGGGTGTACCTTACTCAACACCTGCAGCAACTGTACTGACCACAGATACCCAAGCAACAGCCACCCCTCAACAATACCCACGAATCACATATCTCACAAAATCAGTGTGCCTCACAGTCACAGCCCTTAACGCCAAACAACACACCAGATACACTTGTTATAGGGGACTCTATTGTCCGGCACACTGACATCCCACTTAACTGACTGAACAAGGAGAAGGTCACTGTAAGCTGACTGTCAGGTGGCAGGATCCACCACATAATGCAAGCACTCAGGTCACTCCAAAGCAGGTACAAGTATGACTCTGTCATTGTCCATGCAAGTGTGAATGACATGAGACGTACCTCCCTGGACTACAAGAAATGAGACATAGAGCAGCTCTCTGATCATGTAGCCCACGCTGGTATGACCCTGACCTTGGGTAGAATCTTGCCCTCACCAAGAATGATGCCAGAGTATAAAGACAACATGATAAGTTTCAACAACTGTCTACAGTATTGGTGTCATTCAATGGGGATCCAGTGTATGTCAACCTGGGATGACATGCCCGACAAGCCACGTTGCTTCGCTAGGGATGGCTTGCACCTGTCACCCTTAGGCTTTCCTATACTGGCCATGCCTCTTGCCACCCCCATAGTGCATTTTTTAGGTGAGGCTCAAAGGACAAACAGTCCTCCATAGACAACCCAAGGATACAAAATCTAAAGGTAATGCTACTCAATGCCAGATGTCTAAACCTCAAGATGCACCCACTTGAGGCTCTCCTCAGTATGGAGAATATCGATGTCTGTGCTGTAACAGAAACCTGGTTCAAGGCTCCTGAGAGCACCCCAGCACTACCAGGTTATAACTCATACCATGCGTTTCACATACAAAACTCGGACCAAAGCACAAAAGGAGGGGTAGTATCTATATTCATCAAAGATACCTACACCTCCAGGTTAGTGGCACTGCACGAAGCATCAGAAACCATCCATGTGCAACTAACAGCAGGCCAAACTGCCTTTCAGTTTGTAGCCTGCTACAGAACACCCTCCCTATTACAGGAACCCCACTTGGCATTCCTGAGAACACTGGAGAATAACAAGGTCTCTCCTAAAACTATGTTACTGGGTGACTTCGACTACCCAAACATTGACTGCAACAACTACTCATGCCCAAACACACTCACCCAACGGTTCCTTGAAGTTATAAACTGTAATGCAATGGAACAACTGGTCACCACTCCCACAAGAGGGAACAACATATTGGACCTGGTCATCACCAACATGGGGACTCTATGTTCCACACCAGAGGTAAACCCCTCATTGGTAAGATCAGACCATTAACAAATTTCCATGGACATCCATATCCCGTCCCCACCCCCAGCCAAGGAAATCACTGTATAGAATTTCTCAAATGCCAACTTTGCACTTCTCAAGACTGAGGTGGAATCCTTCATAACCCACGGGCCAGAGGATAATACAGGCCAGTCCGCAGAATCCTTTACAAATGCATTCTATGAGCACCTGCAGGAATGCATGGATCGTGCTATCCCAAATAAAATGAAGACTCACTCCTCCAAAAACAGGAGACCTGTTTGGTGGAGCCTGGCCATAAATAAGCTATACAACAGAAGGAGGAAGCTACTACATGACAGAGCAAAATCCCAAAAATGGAAGGCATCTCTGATCAGTATTAGCAAGAAACTTTGATACCTCATAAAATCATCAAAGGCCAGTTTCCAAATGGAAATTGCCCTAGACACTAAAGATAATCACAAGTACTTCTTTAGTTATGTCCATAATATGGGTGGAAACTCCCAGATATGCTCTGAATTGTTGCATAACAGTACAAAATATACCGAAACTACAGACAGCCAACATCCTGGCAGACAGATTCAGCACAACCCCCCCCCCTTCACCCACAAAGGAACAAATGCCTATCCCTACTGAATGTAACCTTCCTGACATCACAGATGCACAGGTGAAGGCTGCCCTCGCCAAAGCAAAAAACACAGCAGCTATGGGACCGGGCGGTGTCCCAGGCTGTGTCTTACACAAGCTCCAAGAAGAACTGAACCCTCACATTAAGTCACTGTTCAAACTTAGCCTTACTACAGGATATGTACCCGAATAATGGCGTACAGCTACAGTGGTTCCACTCCACAAAGGTGGTGCCACAACAGACCCTGGGAACTATCACCCCATAAGCCTGACTAGTCTGGTCTGTACAGCTATGGAGCGCATTATCAAGGAACTCATAAACAAAGACACTGGGAGCCTCCAGACACTGGACCCTACCCAATTCGGCTTTGTTAAGGGAATATCTTGCCTCTTAAACCTAGTTGATTTCTTTGAAACAGTTACCAAAGCTATGGATGAGGGCAAGGTAGTCCACACAGCCTACCTGGACCTCACAAAAATGTTCAACACAGTACCCCACTCGGAAATCATACATAAGCTTAACAGCTTAAATATCAACCCCTATATCACTAGATGGGTTGCAAACTGGCTCAGGGATAGAACCCACATGGTCAGAATCGTAGGTGCCATGTCCGAATACAAACCAGTTACAAGTGGCATCTTACAGGGCTCAGTTCTTGGACCTCTGTGGTTCGGTATATACTTTTCTGAGGTTCAGACTAACACGGTGGGATTATGGCTGACAAGGTTTGCAGATGACTGCAAACTGGGGGCCATAATTGACTCTCCAGCTGACACAAGCATCCTCCAGAAGGGTCTCTCAGAGATGGATGTTTGGTGCCAGAGCCAGAAGCTCGAGCTACATGCTAAAAAGTGCATAGTCATCCCCTTTGTAAACAACAAGGTGCACACAAATTACCACATAGGTGGTAATACATTAAGTACAGAAGTAGTAATTTGAGATTTGGGGACCAATGCAGATAGTAATCTCTCCTTTGATAATCACATTGCCAAAGTGGTTACAAAGACCTTCTATATATGCCACCTTATCATGTTAGGGTTTGCATCTACATCAAGAGAGGTCATTGTGCCCCTCTACTTGTCAGTCATCAGCCCCATACTTGAATACAATGGCCCTTTTGGGATGTACCTTACCCGACACCTGCAGCACCTGGAGAGACCCAAAAGTACCTCTCCAAGAGGATCATGGGCTACAAACAGATGTCATATGCAGCTCAACTAAGGAAACTCCAGCACTACTCAGTTGCTTACCACCTACTCAGAGGCTATCTATGCCTGACATACAAAGCCATGTCAAAGCCCGAATTAATGGACATGCTCCACCTCAAAAATCCAAGTCCCTTAGAGATACATGCTCCAGGGACTTAAACCTCAGCACAAGAATCAAAAGGACATGCTGGAGGGACAGATTCATTTCCCAGAGGCTCCCCTCATTCTGGAATAGAATCCCAATTCATATTAGACATAGCCCCTCGCTGACCCTCTTCAAGCCAAATCTGGACACATGGATGGGAAATTGCAAATTCACCCCTGGGATCTCTTCTGTGTCCCTGCTAGACAGAGGCACAGCAAACTAATCTTAAAGGGTACCTTCTGTGACCTAATTTAGAGAGGCACAGTAGACTAATCTAATAGGGAGATGGATGCCAAATACACTCTGGCTAGGCTTATAAATGCCATAGGGCAGATAGCCTAGTATCTACCTATGAACCTATGAACCTATAAGTTCCGCACCAAGCAGATGTAGGGATGCACACAGATGACCTGCACAGTTCAGATGCAGTAACTCCAGCTCTACTCAGTCGCTTACCACCTACACGGATATGATGTGTGCCTGTTGTTTGCAGTAATACCCCACCCAGAATTAATGGACATGCTCCATCCACCTCAGGATATCCAACTCCCTTGTAGCTACACACTCCAGGGACATATACCTCAGCACAGATGTTAATAGGACATGCTGGAGGGACAGATTCTTATCCAAGGACCTCCACTCACTCCAGATTGTGATCACAGTTTCACATAGGCAGGGCCACCCACTAACCACCTACAGGGGACATCTTGAGGGCTGTATGGGTGATCGTATGTTTACCCATGGGATATCTTCTGTGTCCCTTGCTACACAGAGGCACACTAGCCTAAATGTACATGGGATATCTTGTGTGACCTACTATTCACTGGCACAGTGTAGTACTCTGACAGGGCTGCAAAAGCCAAACACACTCTGGCTAGGCTTGTACATACCCTAGGGCAGATATCCTACTATTGGACTCTGAACCTATGCTTCTGCTTGGGATGCACAATATTTATTGCTAATACTGTTTGCAGGTCTTTATCATGTTTGCTATCCCAGTTTCTATGAACAACATAGGTATCTGTGGAACATGTTTGATCATGACAGGGTTCCACTATATTATATAACTGTCTGTTGTCTTGTAAGTGGGTGCACAGGGCAGATTGCTGGATAGTGAGAGGTTGCTGGGTTAACACATGCAACTGCCAGATATGTGTAGCCCACTGCTGTAGTCAGACATGGCCTAAGTGTGTGATCATGCCCAGTTCAGGCTTTCCATGTTTTGTTGGCTGACATATGTCTTATTTATTCAAGTGTGTGAGCATGCCCAGTGTGACCTTTCAGTATGTTGCAATCTGAAGTCCACTACATTTCTGGATGTGTGTGAACATGACCAATATTAACATTTGTACTGTGTGTGTTGGAAGTCAAGTTCTGTTCTTACTGCAGGACTCACCTTTGTGTCATAACTCAACAGGGATTATGCTGTGCCTGCAAGGTTTCCATGAGATACTTTGCATAGACATATCAACATCCCTTCATACTGGCTGAGCAGTGCAATGCTGTCATGGTTTAGTGGTTCAGTACTTTAACTATGGTGCACAGTATCCTGGGTTCAATGCCCATCACTGCTTTATATTTCCATACTGAGCAGACCAGACTGCTTAAGGGCCAGTTAAGCAAATATCAGCATGTTGGATTTTGTTCTGCTATGCCCTACTTAGACCAGGCTTGTCCGACATTGCTGTATATTCACCAGCTTTGCTGGACATTGCCCAATATTACTCAACACTGACCACAGTTGTACTAGTTGGTGTGTGTATTCTGTTTGCATATACTACATGGTGGTAAATGCTGTTTAGCACTACCTTAAATTGCTTGACACATGGCAATCATGCCTCAGGTAGTGCTGCAGGGCTGCCTATGTCGGATGCACATACTACACTCCCTGTACATGCTTGAAGCAGGTAGTGTCAACTTAGGCATCCCTTTTACTATATGTGTGAGTCAGAGAGAGGTATCATTTCCAGGGTTCCTACTGAGCCAGTGTATGTGCTATGCGTTGCCTCTTTGCCAAGGACAAAGCATACTTGGCACGCCTCCTTCTGCTTACTGGGGCAGGCTCAGGTTGTTCCTCCTCCGAGTCACGCTCTGCCTGTGATGACCTTGGCAATGATGGGGGGTTGTTTGGCCCAGGCCTATGCTGGTCCTTCTGCAGCTGTTTTCACAGGATCATATTATGTAGCATAGCACATACCATGACAATTTGGGTACATGTAGTTAGTGTGTACTGCAAGGCTCCACCAGATGTGTCCAGGCACTGGAACCATGACTTGAGCAGCCCAAACACACGCTCGATTACATTTTGCATTTGTGCGTGTGCCTCATTATGGCGTTCCTGTTCAGGTGTGTGTGCGTTTCTGATGGGTGTCATCAGCCACGGCTCCAGTGCATAGCCAGCATCCCCCACTAGGTGACCATGTGGGATGTCCCCATTGGCAAATGTCTGGTACAGCTGCGTCAGATGCCAGATATGGGAATCATGGTAGCTTCCAGGGCAGCCAGCACACACATTCAGTATTATGCCCTGGGCATCACACATGACCTGGCAGTTGATGGAGGGGAAGCCCTTGCTGTTGAAGTAGACCCTACCCCACTCTCCGGCTGGTGCTTTGATGCGTATGTGCGTGCAGTCTATTGCACCCACTACCTCAGGGTATTCTGATATTTGCTGGAAGATACGCATATTGCTGGCCAATACCTCACGGGAATTGGGGAAATATACATGATCACTGACATGTGCTGACATGGCATCCAGAAACGGGTGCAGTACCCTGGATGCTGATGCCTGTGATATCCCCATCATATCACCAGTTGGTCTCTGGAAGGTACCTGTTGCTAGTATTCGTAGGCCAACACATACCTTGGTTTCCACTGAATGGGTTCCCCTCTGTTGGTTCTGTGTGTGAGGCGTGGCCTGCACAGCTCAACAATTTGCTGCATGAGGTCTCTGTCCACTCTATAGCGCTCCACTATCTCCAGCTCATGTAGCCTCTGATAGGTTACCCTGGGCCTGTACACTCTTCTCCATCTCCTCACTGTGGGTTGGTTGGCAGCATCCCATTGTCACCACACTCAGCATGTTGCATATGTCACCTTATAACAGCAGTGGCAGCCCCTAACATTTCTTTGTCTCAGTAAAGCTTTTTCAGTTTTCACTTCTATTAGCTTACTGCAGTGTCTCTTGTGAGAAACATAATGGACTGTTGTGTGCAGAGTTTTAAGTGCTAGGCTGGGCTAGTGTACTGCCTGTGTAATTGCCTGATTCTGATTGTTTTCACCTGCTAGCTCTGCTAGTACTCCCTGGTAGCGGGGGAGCGCCGCGCACACAAGCGCAAACACGCGGACAGCAGCTAACACGCACGCACACATGCTTACATGGACTAAAACTTGCTTATTCGGGTTAAAACGTGCGCACACCAGTGCAAACACGCTTACAACTCTTTAAACAGCCTTATACATGCTTAATCCGGCTTAAACGCGTGTGCTCACGCTTACACGTGCGCACTCTGTCTTATTCGGGTTTACAGGTGTGCACACACACGCATACACATTGCAAGCATTTTTACAAGACAATTTAGTGATACCCACAGTGTGCACCTTCTATTTCTTGACTTTAGTTAGGATACCTGATGACACACCTCTTCCCGTGATGAGCAACTGACAGCTAACACATGCCACTCTGCTCCAATGAGCTTATCTTCTTTCATACATACTCCCTCCTGATGTCACCTATATCCTACTCTGTTACTCCCTTTATCCTAGTCTTACACTCCACTGACTGTGCTCATTTGCTATATAGACTTGGGATTCACTATCCTTACCCTCATTTGCATAGGATTGCCTACTAATGCTTGGTTACATCTCTTAGACTGGGTTCCCCCCTTAGCAACCCCTACTTGGTAGCCATGTTGTCTTCAGCCTGCCATTGCCTTGATTGTACATTACAAATACCCATAAAATCCACGTTTGTGGGTTTTAATTTTTATTTTTCTGTTTTTTTGAAGTGCAGCCCGTTCGTGCGAAGCTGCGCTATGCTTAAACATGGAATATCGGAAAAAAAAAATAAATTCATCTTTTTCATTTTGCATTGGGAAACATTGCCAATGGCCTTTTATTTCGCCATTGACATGCTTCCTCTACTGGATGCAACCTTTATTTGGAGCTGTCATGGCTCCGTTTTGCTATTTGCAGAACGGTACTCAGTTGTCAACTGAGTACATTTCTACAGATAACACTACTCTTACTCGGACAGGTTCGGGTTTCCTGAATCGCAAATCTACCTCATTTGCATGCCTTTTGGCTGCAATTGAGGTAATTTGCATGTCCCGGCCCTGTCCGTGTAAGAGCTCTCTTGCACGCCCCTACAGGCTGTTCCTGGATCACTCGTCGGACATGATGGCTGCATGGAGTCTTATTCTACTCTTAGACTCCATGCAAGCCATCGTGAATCCGGCCCATAGTTTGATTATTTTTATATGAATGCAAATTTGCCCATGTCACAAGTGATAATTCAATAAAGGTGTTTAAAAAGAAAAACAAGTGACAGAAGTGCCTAGGCTCATATGAAAGCACATAGCTGTATGAAAAAAATGTTGTGGGCAGTATGTGTTTTTCTTGAACGGTTACCCAAATGTCATAAGTTGTTTATACAAACTTACACAATTTGTATTTACTGTGGTTACTGTGACTTAAAATATCCAGTTTAAAACCACAAATTGAAAGAATGCATCCATTGTGAAGGGTACATTGTGTTGAATATGTTGTTATTTAGTATTCTAGTAGTTTTCTAGTGTCACATCTTATGAGTACAATCTCAATGAGTTAAAAGCAAATACTTACACAATAAGGCATATGAGTAAGCAAAACCTAAGGAAACATATGCAAACAGTGGCAACAGTTCAAAGATATCTTGACATAGTGACTTTATATGATACCAAAATGGAAAATCAATATAAGATGGCAGTATGGAAAGAAAGGGGAGAAATTATCTAATGCATCAATAGAATCTTGGTCAGCTGAAAATGTGAAGTTGTTTTTCAGCTGGAGAATTTTAGTCCTGGACACTGCTCTTCTGTCTTGGGCAATTTGGAAATTAAGCAATGGAATTTAAGCTCAGTCCCTTATGGTCTACACATGAAAATTCATGTGACGTGTAAGGAGATGAGTGTGTGTATGCTGAAAGACAAGAGAGGAAACTAAAGCATACTACAATAGCAGCATTGAATATTTCGGTTTTAAGATGAGTTTGTCAATGAAGGAGATTAATCATTTAGATGTTCTCCTAACACAAACAATGAAAGTAATGTTGATATATAAGAAGCAGGCTAAAACAAATACCTGTTTGCAACACAGTAGAATGCATCCTGGCCACATCAATAGGAATGTGGTCAAATGGTAATTGAGTAGCTTAATTGAGCTTATTACGAGCAATGCGGGCATTGTATAATCTCGAACTACTAGTCACTATTTTGAAAACAATGAAATTTGTGTTGCAGATAATTTAAAATGAAAGGGAACTACGTACTCCACAATGACTGAAAAATATGAAAAAGCTCTGTTGTCATGTATGATCTGTGAACTGTGTTTATGTAAACCGTAATACTTTGCAACTCTAAAGTGGTACTATAATGTAAGCTACTTATATTGGTCTGTATATGCAGTACATTTGCAGCGTTTGTCTCTAACATGAAGGAAGTTATTAAAGCCTTAGCAAAGGTTACGTCAGATACTAATGAATACAAATGGCTGTCAGCACCTCTCTGCAGGTACTTGACATGAAAGCAAGTGTGCATCTACTGAACAATATTTAGCTAACTTAAGCAAGTAGCTGCAAAACAACAGCATATATTTTCCATAAGTTCAACATACATTGTCTTGAAAACCAGCACACCTAAAAATGAGAGATTATGATTCCAGTGCCAAAATTGTGGTCTTTAAGAGGCATGTGATAACAGAGAACTGGTCCGCTTCTAAATCTTGAAAGCTCATAATCTTGAAATTTAAAATACTGAGTCCAAAATCTTGAAAGTTCAAAATACTGGAAACTCAAAATACTGAATTTGATAATATTGAAAAAACAGAATACACTAACACTTACAATATTCCAGCACAACTGCATAAAAAAACATATTACTCTTTTCCAACTATTAGCAGTGGGGAGCTACGCCCCTCACACCCCCTTCTACTTAAATGTATCAACTACGAGACTTCACACGACAGAAGAAAATGGCAAACATACTATTACATGCCTCATGACTGCCTGTTGTAACCTTAGTCATGTTCCCTTTTTATTTGCTATACAACAACATAACTTATCTCAGTGTAGTAAAGTGCGATCTTGGAGTTGATATATTTAAGTAGCAGGAGGTGTGGTGGGGGGGGGGCACAGCCCCATACTGCTAATAGAATAACCTAATATGCTTTGTCTTTTATTTGTTTCTCTATGTACTTCTGGTGGTGTATAGTAAGTGTTAGCATCCTGTAGTTTTTTTCGATATTATGAAATTCAGTATTTTGAGTTTTCAGTATTTTGAACTTTCAAGATTTTGGACTCGGTATTTTGAATTTCAAGATTATGAGCTTTCAAGATTTAGAAGCAGACCCGAGAGAACTGGCTCTTAGAATTGGGCAGAATTTGATTTGTACATCTTACTGGACACTCTCAAAACTTATTGGACATGATTACTAAAATCTGATAAAGAGAGTTTCAGCTTCAGCAGGTACTTCACGGGATGTCTAGACAGGCATATTTAATCACTGGACATTCACCACAGACAAAATACTAAGGTCCCACATGGCTACTTGAAGCACATATTGAGCTTGTGGCTGGAATCTGATGTGAGTGGTGTAGGAAACATTTTAGATATCTTAACAGTAGACAGGCTTAAGAGCAACTACATAATCATTTAAAAATGTGCCTTTCAACATGTTGTACAAACCTCTGAATAACAAGTAGCCTTAGTAGAATGTTTGTTATTGTTTTAAAATACAAATCTGTTGTCAGATCTGCATGCAGGAAGGACTGCTACCAAGTTCTCAGATAAGTATTCCTATGCCTGTGACTAAGCAAAAATTATTTGTACTAATTTATTTTAAATATTTTAATAAAGCACACACACCAAAATATTTTACAGCTTTTGTCAATGACATTATTTCAGTAGAATCAACAAAAAGAATCAGACAATCAGCTGTTAAGCAACCATTATATGAAGGTTGACCAATGGAATGTGATCAGGTAAACAGACTGCCTCTAGAAATGTAGTATCTGCCTTTTGCCATTGTGCTATTATTAGATATATTAACTGTACAATATTTGTAGATGAACAGGAATTACAAAGACTGTTAGATTCAAGAAACATAACTGCTTTAGATAGAGTTGAATATGTGTCCAATCCTAAAACTCTAGCAAACAGAAAAATGATCTTATTACAAATACAAAGTATTCCATACAAAGTGCTCCCTTCGCTAGCTTTAATACCTTTCTTAAAATATTATCTGACACTTGGAAAATGCCTTCCCATTTCAGTGAGTTGTAGAAAATGTTAGGGGGACCAAAACCAGATGTCTTGACAAAGATACACTGTCCTGACAAAGACAAAGTAATGACATTGAAATATTGAAATGGTGGTACGGTTCAAATGTGTACTCTCAAACAGATGAGTTTATGCAGTACGAAAAGCTACACTTTAATTTTTTTTTTTGCACATGCAAAACAATTTGAATTTTATACGTAAGGATGTGTGTTATGTTTTGGTCATGTGAGTTGACTGTATACTGTTACTATATATTACTACTGCTGTTGTTTACTATGAAGAGCTTCTATAGTTTATTGCTGGTTTACTATTAGATGTGTGATTGGAAGAATTCTAAATCTGAAAATAACTTGACCAGAAAGTTGCAAGACGAGAATGATGAGTACCACATGACCAAACACCTGGACCTGCCCCCTTCTTGAAGTATGTTAGCACTTATTCCTGTGTCTGCGCAGGCCTGGAGATTTGATGTTCGACGTTATTCATTCATGTGGTCCTCATCATTCTTGTCTTGGAACCTTCTGGTCACATTATATTCAGATTCAAAATTCATCTGATGCCACATCTTATAGTAAATGTATGCTAAAATTTGTATTTGTCATGTGGAGCTTTTCTCCCTGGGCATTCCCAGAAAATAGATTCTCATGCCTAATCAGTCGATCATGGTTAACAAATGCAAAATAAAAATAATATAAATGTGGGTGGAAGATATATCTGAAATTGAGTCTGATCAAAACACTCCAGTGAGCATAGGGTGAGTACATACAGAGACGCACACAGGAAAGAGCTTAGAGTTAAGGATAACCTCCCTAAAATACCATCAGTCAAGGTATGGAGAAAAGACAGTAGAGAGAATGCTGAAGATGATCCAATAGTTATCAGAAAAGGATACTGATGTAGAAACCCAGAAGGAGGTAGATGATGAGGAAGCAAGAGGAAGTTAGTTGGATAGATCCTTAAAAGAAAACCAAAGGGGCACACAAGCAGGAATCTAATGATAGGAAAACTAGAAGCAGAAATAAGCTGGAGAAAGAAAACCAAAAAGAACCTCAGGTCAAAGTTAATCCCATGAACTGCTTTTTCCCAGAAGAGAAGTTTGGTGTAGAAAAGAAAGCATTAGCTGTCTTTGAAGGAGAGGAAGTGACATCCTCCATCTCACATCAGGACAGAGCAAGAACATAGCAAAAACTGAAAGGTAGACCTACTTCATACTTGTGTTTTGATGATAAAAATTACTTGCTTTATACTGTGACTAAAATCAGAGAGAGGAGTGTTAATATGCTAGTAACTGGTAACAAAAGAGTCTAGTTTCCCTCAAAGGGGGACATTTAGGCATACATTAAACAAAGGCTAGGTTTTACTATCCAGACATTATGAATAAAATAAAAAATTCCATGTAGCTTGCCCAAAATACTAGGAAACAACATCTAAATGAGTGTTTAGGAATCCTTGCATCCTCATAACTATAGGGGCTTTCTTTGCATTTTTTATTGAATGATTTGTCTATGCAACCTTTTTATCCTTTGCCTACTTATAACAGAAGACCCTTTTCAGAAAATACTTTAATAATATGATAGGATATTATACAGACAGTTGAAAAGCTGTAATGTGCACTGTTAGAGAACAAAGGGGAAGAGCATAGGAAGGACAACAGAGAGTGTTTCAGGGAAATGAAAAAATGCTTGAGTTATTGCCATTCCAAATAGCACATTTTTGGCAATGTAATAAGTTAATTTTAAAATGATACACAGAGGAAATAAAAATTACAAAGTAATAAAAACTGGAAAAAGAAAATTGAAAAAAATGTATCTTATTAATATGTTGAAGAACCCGCGGCGGTGGTGCTGCGGTAGCGTTGTCGCCTCACAGTAGATGCTGTCTGGATCGACTCTCAGCTAGAGTGTCTTGTGCGTGGAGATATGCATGAATGGGCATACCTTTGTTGAAGGTTGTGCGTCAGGGCTGGTAACTCGGCATGTAAAAATCAACTACCATTCATTAGTGGACCGGAGTTCTGCTGTGGCGACCCCTAACCGGGAAAAGCTGAAAGAAACAAACAAACATTAATGTGTTGAAGACCTGAAAAGAAAATAATATATGCATTGAATGTTTGCTGAAGTAATTAAACACCACCCCAGATCTCTTCCTGAAGTAAAGATAGGAGAAAAATTGTCAGTAATCCAGGATCAGGATGTTAAGCAGCTAATAATCAGTGTGATGGGCATTTTCTCAGAACTGTTTAGCAGAACTAATTTAGCACAACATGGTGCTGAAACTATTCCTGGTGAAAAGTTAATCTAAAGCTTTGCTGAGTGCCATAATTCCAACAGCAAGAAGTAAGGGAAGAAATACATAAATTCTTAAGCTGGGGGACACAGATAAATCTGAGGGGACTGTAGCATTTTACTGTGTGCATATTATTATTCTGGCCAAGATTAAGTGCAGTGTGTAGTGACTTCAGAAAACTGAATAATTTATCGAAATGTGATTTTTAACTCTTGACTACAGAAACTAACAGAAAAGTTGGACAAGACTAGATTTCCTACCATGTTGGACATCTCTTAAGGCTATTAGCAAATCTCATTTATCACTGACAACTAAGTAGAACATATCTATGACCGCACCTGATTACCCGTTGTAATATAATGTTATGCCTTTTTGCCTTGATGGTGCACCGGTAATGTCTGATACTCTTATAAATACGATTCTTAGATATCATACTAGCAATGCAGCAATGTAGCTGGATGACTTGGTATTTTCTGATGTCTGTTAAAGTCAGCTGTCTGTATCCGAAGCTCTTCTAGAATCCTTAAGATAAACTTGATTAACAGCCAACACAGCCAAATGTAAATTGTGTAAATCCGAAGACCATTATTTGGGTATGAAATACAGCAAAAGAAAAAAAAAAGACGGATATTTATAGGCCACACATTCCTGGCCCTTATCTTTCACCAAAAGACAAGTCAGGCATTCAAGAAATTAAATGGTATATTGTCCTCTGAAAACATCTAGCTAGGCGCAGACTTCTTTACAGTGTACATGGATGCTTCCGATGTAGGTTTAGGAAATGTTTTGATACAAGTTTTTGAAGGGAAGGAACACCTAATTTGTTATTTCAGCTGTAAGTTAAATAATGCTGAGTGGAGACATTCCGTGACTAAGTGAGAATATTTGGCTACTAAATTGGTGTTACCTACCCTTAAGGAGTATTTCTTTCGTTGACCATTTTATCAGTTAAGGACCATGTTTGTCAGATGGGCATTGTCACTATAGCCCTTTCATTTAAAAATAGTACACCATCCAGACTAACAACATCTGAATGTAAGGGCCTGCGCCACATCAGCAGGTGATAAGATCAATAGTTCTCTTCTGACAGGGATCAAGTAATATAGTAGCTGATTTACTATTTGAACTAAAGCAAGAGCAGTGGGTAAAGTAAGAATGCCCTTTACAAGCAGTAAACAGGATGTCATGTGGCAGTGCAGCCATCTGTATTTTATCTCATCTGATCTCAGTAGGCATGATGCATATACTTCCATCTTACCCAAAAGGAATTTCTTGGGTGGAGTCCGTAGCATCTTCAGGTAGACAAAGTTGACTTAAGCAGAATGGAGCTGCTAATCAGCAAAAAGAAGTTGGAAGGATGTTGTGCCTGTGGAATTTGCCTTGGCAGGTCAGAAACTATTGAGAGTCTCCCATATTTGTAGGATTGCTACTACTTGCCATGCAGATACTAAAGAAAGATACTGTTGAGATTTGAACATTTTGAGGCCAGCTTTGAAAGACTTCTTTTCTAAAGTGTATTGCATGGAAACGAAGCAGTACTAAATTGTTATTTTCCAGAGTCAGACTGCATTTTATTTAAGTTATCATTTTATATTTTGAAAAGAAATGAAGATTAATAGTTTTCACGAGAATAATGTTGAACTTAAATATAACCGTATGTTTGTGTGTGAATCTCGCTCTCTTTATACATACACACGCACACACACACACACACACACACACACACACATACACACACACACACACACACATATATATATATATATATATATATATATATATATATATATATATGTGTGTGTGTGTGTGTGTGTGTGTATCCATTAAAAAGGAACCATTACTTTTTGTCAATGAATATTATTGATAGTGCTCAGCTAATTGCAAGAATGCCATCACTTGGGGGCATGCTCATGAACATACACAAGAGTAGATGCTCTAAATGAGTATTCTTCACTCTACCTGGGAATTTAATAGCTAATTTTAAGATTTTAGCTCATTTACATGCTCCATTATACTATATACCTGCTATCAATACAGTACTCTAAAACTATATTGCCAATTATCTAATACTTTGCCTTTTGTTTTTCAGCAGTTGTCTCTTACCAAGCAGATTGAATGGCATATCAAGAAATCATGGCTACTAAGATGAAAGCCAGAATGACCACAACAAACTCAAATAATGAGAAAGACTTATGCTCATTTCAGATCTCTTCTCAATAAGCCATATGATCACAAACACATGATAACCAGTGGACATGAAGCTAAGAGAGAAGTTTCACCAATCCAACAACAAATGGAACAGCATAAGCAGCTGGTGAAATGCAAAAACATCATTAATTCCCAATCTCAACAATTGGAACAGTTAATAGACCCTCACAGAAAACTGAAAAGTGGATGACTTTGAAAACCATATTAGGAAGAAAAACCTAAGGATTATGGTATTACTGAAGAGAATAGAGAAAGATGACCCAGTGAGAGGATACAGAAAACAACTTGCCATGTTAACCAAAAAGGAAACAGCTGTAAGCTATAGTAATAATCTATAGGATATACACCCAAACAATAACCAGTCTTCTCAGACATTTCATTATAAAATTCCACAACAATGTAGATCAGAGAGAAGCACTGAGACTGGTGAGAGAGCTGTGATCCAAGTAGGCATGTTATATGTTTTGCACATGACTACAGCATAACATTATTTAATGAAAGGAAACGTTTCATACAGGTGCTAAAACTATTTAAAGATTTCGGTTTTATTGCACAACTGTATCTTGCTACCATACTATCTGTGCAGAAAGTAACACATAAACTAATACCACACTACCTCAAAGAAGTCAAGTCCTACCAAATCAAAAAAACTAAGCAGTAATGATCACCAGGGTGCTGAGCACATGCAAACCCAAACACAAAAAGGCAGCATACCATGCACTCAAACCTTGTGGATCATCACCAGGCAATATCAAAAAACTTAAAGTATTAATGGTATTAATGACAACATTGGGAAGCTATTCTTATTTATGATTCACCCCATCCACCCTTACTGCACACCAGCTCCATGTTGTTCCAGGCTCACAAAACATGACTCCTGGGACGTCTTAAGTAGCTATTGAGCAGCTGTTGTATATGAATGATCTTTACAGACATACCCATAGAACAATGTATAGTAGAGGCAACAGGTACTGAAACACGGGATAGTTTTGTCTCAAGATGATCAACCATATTAAATCAAGAGACATTGGGATTATTTCATGGAATGCATGAGGACTCAATGATAGGGTAAAGATGACATGTGTGCTGTACAGGATTCAGCTGCAGGAATTTCAAGTAGCATTGTTACAAAAAATGAACTAAGAACGTCAGCAATTCAGCAAAAGCTCGTCTGCTGGAAGGGGTAGTATGGTGTCACATTGAGGGGAATCTGAAAAAGGGATAGTAACCCTTTTTAGTCACTCACTAGGTTGGGCAAAAATTCATCATATATTACATAGAACAGGTAGATAGGCATCACTAAAGGTCTGTACAGACTGTGGCTACCTTTTTTGGACCAGCTATGGAAGATCTTAAACTCTTCCATATCTTTCATAGCTTAGTCAACCCTGGGACATCATCCAATCCCCATTATATTGGGAGGAGACTATAACACAGTGATCAACCACTGGAATGATAAAGCTCCAACTGGAAGACCCAGAGTGACCAAATATATAAATATCTTACACTGATCATGAAAAGAATTACATTTGATAGATATTTGGAGGGTATTAAACTCATCACCTCCACAGCACATGTATTGTTTTGCAGACAGAGACTACAAGTAGACTAGACTTTTTCCTGATTAATAACCCAGTAGTAGTTAGCGTCACTCAAGCCGATATAACTCCTGATGTCTTCTCAGACCATAATAGGGTAAATATTGACATTTCTGGCAGCCTTTGGACACATACGGGGTACAGATGTAGACTAGACCCTCTCAGTAAAATAACTTTAGAACATACTAGACATTCGTCTGGCAGGCCCAGGCATCATCAACATTAACATGGAATCTAAGTGAGAAGCCTTTAAGTTTAAACCAATGAAATTCATTAAGGACCTAGGTAAAAAGAAATGGATGAACAATGAGCAAAATTGCAACACATCCAAGAACACCTATCTTAGGTGACAGGCACATACACCACAAGCTTTTGTAATATAGGATTATATAATGAGATGATGATCTTAAAAACTAAAAGGTCAGAGAGAAAAATAATCACCCGAAAGCATGAAAATCAAGAAAACATCACCCTGAAGCATGAAAATCAAGAAAACATCACCCTGAAGCATGAAAATCAAGAAAACATCACCCTGAAGCATGAAAATCAAGAAAATGTCACCCTGAAGCATGAAAATCAAGAAAACATCACCGTGAAGCATGAAAATCAAGAAATTTTTCTAAGCAAACATCTGTTAGCACACAGAATTGTAGGTCTCTGACTAGGAAAATGAAAGCAACAGTGATCATCAGCTTGAAGGGAGAGGATGGTAAAGATTACTTCATTGCGAAAGATATAAATCAGACCATGCCAACATATTATCAAACCCTATATACTGAACAGGTGGAAAGCCTCAATAGAATATAACAAACTTAAGGATAAGATCAAGTTTCAAAAAGTTTGCTGCACAGCTGGAGGCTTTAAATAAATCTATAACTTTAGAATAAATTCAACAAGAAATAAACCACATACAGTGAGGCAAATCACCATGACGAGATGGTCTTCCAGTTTACTTATATTAATCCCTGTGCAGAAACTAGCAATGATAGTGTTACAATTATATGAGGACAGTATGACAAGAACAAAGTTACCATGATCTTCAGAACAGCCTTCGTACTAACTTTCCTTAAAGCAAGGAAAGAAGCCACTCTTATTCAAAACTAAGACCCTATATACGTAAAAGCATCTGAAACTAAGGTTCGGGCCAAATGTCTTACAACAAAGCTATGCATATGTATTGCAACATTAATCAGTCCAGAGTAGCAGGGTTTTATTTGTCATAGAGAGGGTATCCCTACTTTACTGCACCTGTTTTATTATGTGCGCTAAATCTGGCAAATAAAAAAATACACCAGTAGCAGCCATATTTATTGACTTCATCAAAGTATTTGATATAATGCTATGGGATTTTATATTGAATATCTTAAAAGAGTTTTGGTTACATAGCTAATTCACAGACTAGTGCAAACTGTTCTGTGCTGATTATATGATCCAAGTATGTGTTTCTGTGAAGTAATGGAATTATTTATCATATTCTGTCATACCTATTCTTTGATACATGCCATCATTTCATAGGCCACAGTCCATTTTCAGCATTCTTATATGTGCCACTTCCAAAGTAAAGATAAAGTAAACAATGCTGGCATTGCCACTCTTTACATCAGCACATCAACAAGAGAAGAAATGCTCAGTCAATCACTTGATAAACAAATATGTCTTAAAACATGTAACTGGATGTTACACTTGCATTTTCTTCTTATAATTCTTTAATTTTTGTAGACCCACCCCGGGATTCAATAACACCTACACTAAGTGTACACTAAGTGCACCATACTGAGTGAACAGACAACACAGACATAACTCAGATCTTCTTCCTCATAATTTTAGTCTTCCTACTGATGTTCTGGTTCTATGTCATAATATCGAAGTGTCAAAACTTTGAATGTTAGAACATCGAACCAGAAACCTCAAAGAGTGACAATATCGAAGCCGCGGAACATCGGATTCTTTCCCAGGGAAAGAATTTGGTGGGCTGTTTCTGCGGCTTTGCTATTTCCTCCACTTTAGTCAGGTCTTCCTCCCACTGTGACACAGAACTGTCTGAAATCAGTCAGCATTACTGAATTTTTGGAATAGAAACTTCTATAAATTCAATTTTAGAAAACAAAAGATATGAGTATTCTCATCAACACCACTAAAATAGTGATACGATCTTGGAGTTGGTATATTTAAGTAGGGAGGGTGTGGGGGATGTGGGGGCAAAGCCCCCCACCTTAGAAATACTTTGTAGTGTTTGTGTGTTTCGTGTTTTGTACTGGAACAGTGATTTTTTTTCCCTTGGAAAAAAATCTCTGTTCTCAGTCTTCGGGGTTTTCAGCTTTCGTGGTTTTGGGTTCGATGTTATAACATTTGAAGTTTTGATACTTCGATGTTATAATATAGACCTGATATTCTTGCGGCTTTAAATGTCAGCAGGGATTCATAAAGGTTACTGCGAAGTGTAGATTACATAAACACTTAATGCAATCTTTCTGAGTAACTAGAAATCACAAAAAATGTGATAAGAATGTTCTTGAATACATACCGTGTACTCTTAGCATACACTTAGTGTACACTTACTGTAGGATTTATTGAATTCTAATACCAGTGCATCCAATGACTGTATTTACATATATGCAAAACTAATAATTTCAACATCAAATTAATAAAGATTATAAGTGAAGCAGATGACATAAAGTGCAGTTTTATAGGACAGAGCCATACCTGTGCCATGCCAACAAATGAATATAAAGGCTTCCTAATTATAGGTCACACAGTCAAAAGTGATAAATATAATAATGTGCACCTTTAACTGTTGTGTATCTAACTAGGTCTGGTACTGCACTACTAACATATAAGTGCAATTACTAGCTGGTTTCATAATTAGGAAGGCTCTGCAGCAAGCTGTGAGCATACATGAAAAGTCAGTAACATCCTTGATAACAAATATGATCTCCATGCATTGCCTGTGAAATTCATGCACTTTCTGTTTAAGTTTGTGCTTAAATTACGAATAAGGAGGTAAATGGCAAATAAATCAGGATTTTTTCTTTCCCTCAGGCCTAGCTTCTCCCATCTGGTCCATTTGTTTTGGCAGAAAGGGAGCTTGGTATTCCTGGACTAGGATAGAGAACTACAGCCCATTCATTCCTGCCCAAGAATCCATAGCGGTGCTCTGTACCTCATCGAGAGTTGAGTGGTAGAGATAGAGCCAAGTCTGAAAGTCCTGAGGGGTGGACTAGCCTCTCTTCTTGGGAGCATCCCCCCAGCCTACTCCTCCAAGACAGCAATCATGGAATCCAAAGGGGAAGTTTCTCTCCATATGTCAGAAAACAGAAATGCAGTAATTGGAGGGTAGTTTTGCCAGCTTGACTCTCCTCTCATTGAGCACCTCCCTCCCTTTATGATGGGCAAGCAAGTAATATTTAATTGCTGCCATCCTCCCCAGCCAATTCTTATAAGCTCCAAAGCCACTAAATAAGCTTAAGTGACCTGTGGCTTAGGTCTTCCTCCCACTGTGACACAGAACTGTCTGAAATCAGTCAGCATCACTGAATTTTTGGAATAGAAACTTCTATAAATTACATTTTAGAAAACAAAAGATACGAGTATTCTCATCAACACCACTGAAGTAGCAAATGATAGTCAAGGGCCTTTATAAATACTATTCACTTGGGGTATAAAAATCACATTGTGAAATGACACAAAACATTAATGAAACAAAAGCAACCCTTTTAATGGGGCAATGCAAATACATTGTTCACATGAGAAAGTACAGTCTGTTTTTCAATAATAATCCAAACACACAGAATAATTCTAGGTTAAACAAAATTTGGAAGATATTCACTGGACTTTTAAAAACATCAGGCTTTAACTACAAAAGTAACTAGTTAGAAAGGAAAAAATATATAATAAGAAAGCATTCCATTAGCACATTGGTAAATTAATGGAAATAAATTAAGAATTCACCACCCTAACAGTAACCAACAGAAAGGCTTTCATTAAACCTAAAAAAATCTCTAATATTCAGGCAGATGTGATTTGTAAAAAATCTAGGAAATGTTTAATATATGAGGATAAATGTAAGTCAAGCATTCAGTATACTACCATAGACATAGATAGCGCTGTACCAGAAATGCAAACAGTATGACCATGACAGCACTAAACAAATATGAAAACCGATATTTTTCATGGGCTCTGATAATATTCTTAGCAGCTTCTTGCACATAGCCACATCCATCCTATTTAACTATCACTGATACTGTTTATCAAACTTCTAACAATGGGTCACATCCCAGAACTTCGGCAGCAAGCTGCAGCAGTGTCAATAAACAAGGTGCATGGTGGTTGAACTCGGACCCTGAAAAGTATGGACACAGGTGAGACCGTTTTTTAAAATGTATCTATATGAGTAATGTAAAGCACTAAATTGCAAATCAGACTGAATTATAATGTAAATAATGCAAAAGGGTAGTGCAGGTTTTTCTTCTTCTTGACTGACACTAGCATGACTTTTTTAAAGTTAGATTATGTTGTTTAAATTTTGGAACATTTCTGGATGAGGTTACTTCTGCATTTAATGATGGCAGGGCAAAAGTTTGGCATGGCAGAAAGATCTCTGCTTTATAGCCCCAGCATTCAGGTTTTGATCCCCACTTCTTGTTAGTATCTATTTTAAGTCCTTATGTTCTGCTTGTGTCTGTGTGCTTCTTTTCTCTGAGCACTTTAGTTTGTTCCTAAAAGCATGAGTCTGAATGGAAACACTAACGTTTTATATATTAATGTGTTATATTTACCTTGCCACTGTGGTCACGACCATGGCTGAAAAGGGTCTATGTACCACTCTCCTTAACTTTTAACAAATGATAAAATGAAGTAGTACACATAGTACACTACAAGCAGATTACCTGGTGTGGCTAATGTTTTATATATATATATATATATATATATATATATATATATATATATATATATATATATATATATTTAGATATGTTCACATTATTCTGCGCGTTAAAGAGTAGCTAAGTATAGCAGAGTATGTCAAGCCCAATTGGCTGAACTTTGAACCTGTTTATATTATTAGTAGCATATTGTAGGGCTATATAATAAGTTTCTTGGATTTTAGGATCTTTTCCTTATCTCACTGTAGTAACAAATCTATATACTTCTTAAAGTAGATAACTGCCAGCTTGACAATATAGTTACATCACCATGATCTGCAAGGTATAGCACAGAGTTAGTCAAACATTAGCAATACAGTTACATCACCCACAGGTGTGAGAGCTCTATAAAAAGATTTAGATAACGTAAACTTAGAGTTTTGATTGCATTTACAAATGCAGCTTTATCAAATTTCTGAGGAATGAAACTGAATTTCATCACACAGTTCAGAGAAAACTACTGAATATGATTACTGTATTAAGGACTTAATAGTAATGAATTGTAAACTTAACTTTTTTTTAATTAAACACCTTTATTGAATTGTTACATATGCAAATTAACCTTTATACACAAGTAATTAAATGGAATTAAATTAACATTAACAAAGATTATTCTTCACATATATTGCTATACATCATATAACCTAAGCAACATTATATGAATTATTCAATTCCTGCCCCTTTCTAAACAAGAAGCATCCTTATTAAATCATCACTTCAGCATAAGCAATCATAAATTGATAGAAATTAAAATGAACCACACTGACACACTCCTAGTTGCAAGCATTTTAAATCATGAACCATACTGACACACTCCCAGTGGCTACCAGGGTCAGAATGAACTATCACACAGTGTATATCACAAGCATAGTTATTAAACTCCTATCTACCTCATTAAATTGTCCATTCATAAAACACAACACTTCTTTTCTCAGTTTAATAACTATGCATCTACTTCAATTACAGCACTTTCAAGGATTGCTGTTAAAAAAAATCTAGTAAGAAAATAAGTCTTATTCAAAAAGATATGAAATGTTGTCATTCTTCCCTGTGGCATAGACGTTCCTAATGGGTTATCTCTGTCTTGCCTTCAAAGCAATTTTGGAGCCAATAAAAAGTCAATATCCTTAGCATGTAATACATGGTTCTAACTCTAGCCTCTATAATCCCATGCCTAAAATTAACAATAATAAAGTTAAAAATTAATAGTTATATTGCACAATGATACTATGATGGTATGTTGTGCAGGGGAGCTGTACATCTTATTTTGATTTAATTTATAATTCTTCCTTCCTTTTTTCTCCTTCCATCATTCCTTTCTGATTATGAATAAATATAGCTACTGTACATTATTACTGTTATCAGAATATATGCCAAATGAGATTTGTTTTTATCTTTGCAGAATTACATTACCCAGTTTTGGGAAAACATCTCCCCTTAATCCTTATGTACTAGCAATGATTAGACCACACCCTTTTTTGTTAGACAGTAAAGGGAAGACATATTATTTTCTGAGAAACATCCAAGCCCATGTGTAAGTATAAACTGCCTTTGGATTTCTCATGAAATGGTCCGTTATCTGCCACTTGAACAACTTAAGACTTTTAATGTCAGTTGATAAATACGTTCCTGACCTGGACTTCACTGCATAGTCAAGTACAGAGTTGTGCTAATGCATGCTGTGTATAAATGGGTTACCGACATTTCACTGGCAATTCACATTGTTGAAAAGTGAAAAAGCCAGTACAGCTAATGGAAAATGAGCTGAGTGAAAATATGGCAATATAGCTGCACCATCCACAGGACTGAGACCAGTATAAAAAGAGTTAGATAACATGAACTCAGACTTTGGTTGCAATAGCCTGTTATATTTTATGAAAGAACAAAGTAGTGAGGTGTATGGGGGAGTGATAACTTTGCATGTGATATACATAATGTTATAATCCAGTCTGACTTTGGTAGCCACTTCTGATCAAAGTTAAGTTTGCAGTTCATTATTCTTTTCATTAATGCAGTAATCATATTCAGAGGTTTTCTCTGAACTCTGCATTTTTTTTCTGTCAGATCACAAAACAGCAGGGATATAGGAATTTATCCTTCATCCACTGAAGTGTTGTCTCAGAGTTGAGATATTTAAGCAAGATCTTAGTATGGGAGATTCAGGCAATTCGAGTTTTGTTTTCTGAATTTTTTTGGGTTTGATAATTTGAGGAATGCTGGTTTGACATTTCAAAGAAATGTCATAAAGCCATGCAAATATACCTGTGTTTCATTTAAATAACTATATGCTGTAGTCTTCAGTGATATGATATATTCTATTTCAATTTTGCTGAATGACGCACTTTAGTTTCAAATGTTTCAGTCTTCGAACGATGAATTATTAGATTATTGGCATGTCCTTGCATCTTTGGAATTATGCTGTAAAAATTTTTCTTTCTATCTGCACTCTATCTTTTACCACATCATATTTTGAACGTTAAACAAAATATATTGAGCTAAACACATCACTAAATGCATACCAATGTGTATTTACTGTTCAGAAAATACAACAAGCCAAACATATTTTTTAACCCTATTATTGGCTAGAAACAATATTACAAAACATCTGAGATAATGATCGTGGCAAAGCATTGAATTAATTGAGTGTGCTTTTTTTATTAAGGCATGACATAATGTCATGTTGATATCTTGTTAGACTTCAAGTCAATAATTTCTAAATGTTTTCAACCTTATTATGAGTTTTATAAAACACAGGCATAATAATATATGAGTGCATTTGCCTAGGCACTCAGAAGTTACAAAGACTACCCACAGTTGTCAAAAATAAAAAAAAAAAAATATATATATATATATATATATATATATATATATATATATATATATGTAATATAAAAAAATACATACAGGTCTGAGGTAGAGTTTAAGGGGAAAAAAATTGATTTGCTGACAGTACCTGATGCACAGCCTTCTCAGTCTTAAAAATTTAACTGCGCAAGTGGTCAGATCTACAGCCAGTTCTCATAACTTGTGAATAGCCAATACTGTGCACAATAACCCAAGGAATGTCATAATACCACACAAAGCAGACAAGTGACATAGCAATCATGGTGTTTCTGAAGGGAAGCAACAGAAATGCATTTGACAGTCATTACTACATTGTATATGCATTAATTTTAGACTGTTATGTGAAAGATGTCCTCCCTGTGAGCTTCTGCCTTCAGGTTGTTAGGTTTTGAGACATTTGCCCACAGTACATTTGATTAGGGCAACATGGCTTTAGTGAAATTCAGCTGCAGTGACATATGGCTATTATATATTTACTGTGGACACAGATAAACAACAGCACCATGCCTACAGCTTCAATAGTGCAAATGGAGGAAATAATGTACATGGCACCCAAGGTATCTTAGAAATAGCAGGTGACATGGCAAGAAAACAGAGTACAGTGGTTCAAACAAGTGCTAAAAAATATAAGACAATTTGGTGAAGAAGATTTTGGACAGATAGGAAGAAGGTAAGAGGAAACAAGGATGTCCAGCAAAGAGGTGAATGGATTGTATGAAAGAAGTCAGGCATACGTGTTGAAGAAGTAAGGAGTGTGGCATTGAATTGAAAGAGATGGTGACAGTTAACATGATTCCCCAACCCCATGTAGAAAATGGGAAAAAAGGGGGTGATGATGATGATGATGATGATGATAGAAAGCATCAGCAGCATGATACCCAGTGGGCATGTCAGTTACAGAGGAAAGTTAGTGTATAATCTGTATTGCCTTTATTAATGGTGTGCAGGTTATATCCTCTTCACAAACACATATTGGAGCATATGACTGCAGTAGCACACAGGATTTGTGCACATGTTTATTGAAGTTATTGGCATGGGGATGAACACTCCTCTGTGCCCAGAGTAAATTTATGACAGCCATATGTCTCTGTAGTAGAATTTTACTTCAGCCATGTGTCGTCAACCAGATTACCACAGGCAAATATCTCTCTGCCTAGCAGCCTAAATGCAAGCTTCTGAGGCTAATTTACTTTCAGAAAATTAAAAAGGCACATAGGTAACTTCAGTATCAGCTTCAAAACATGAATTTTGCATGCACCGTACAGCTGATATAACATGATACAATGTGCTTAGAAACTATACTATGATGAAAAGAAGTACAGGAAAAGCTCACATTAATCACATTATTCATCTCTGGGCCATAGTGTTCACACATGTGAGTATAACAGAATGCACTAATGAACAGATATGACATAAAATGGTAGCTGGAGAATGACATGCACAATAGAAACTGTTGAAGACATGCAGTTATCATAGAACTAGTGCAACCTAAGAAGTTTTTATCCTTAAGTCTACTACATAAGAAGCTGTTGTTGCACCTAAATATGGTAATATAGTACAACTCACATTATACAGTAAAGTTTGAAAAAAAATATCCCCAGGATTCAATTAACTCCATGCAGAAATTGTGCTATTCCTGCACGGAGTGAATCATGTCTGTGTAGCCATAGCTTTAACAGCAGCACGCCTTGCATATTCATAAAGGTGCGCTGTTGCTAAGGCTAAACGGACATGAACACCACTGAGTGCAGGGGGATTGATTAGGTACTGCATGCACATCTAACACACTCCCTGCACTCAGAAAGTGCCATACGGCACTTTTGAAAAGCATTTCAGTGTCCGCGGACACTGAAATTAAATAAAATTAGTATTTCAGTGTCAGCGGACACTGAAATAGATAGGGGAGCAAGAAACAATGCAGGGTGTGTGTGACAGGTTCTGTCACACACCCCCTGCATTGTAAAAGTCCCCTATGGCCATAGCCCTCAACTGTACAGATTTATGCAGAATGCCCAGATGCCTGCCTCACATACCTCAAAACCTCCTAGAGCAAGAACGCAGTATAAAGCCATAAATAATGGGGGGACAAAGGACCAAAATAGGGACACTTTTAAATATTGCATTGACAAACTGGAAAAGTTAATAGAATAAAAGGTTTGCATTAGCACAGACTTCCTAAAGGGAATAAAGTCTGAAACACAAATGTTTGCCATCTGAAAGTGCCGTATGGCCATAGCCCTCAATTGTACAGGTTTCTGCAGACTGCCCAGATGTCTGCCTCACATTAACATCCTAGAGCAAGAAAGTTGTACAAAGCCATTAATAAGGGTTCCTATTGCGTGATCGCAGATGCATTTTGCCGAATGCGTCTTGATCGAACCTAAAAGAATGAAAAGACAAAATAGTGAAGCGGCTTTTCAGCTAATTCTTTTCCTGGGAAAGGATTTGCTTATCCGCTTTTGTTACTTTGCTGTTTTCAGCACTGTAGTACAATCTCAGAGTTGGTATATTTAACTAGGGGGTGTGGGGAGGGGTGAAGCCTCCCGCATTATGTAATGTTTTAAAGTTTTTTTATTTTTTTTTTATTTTGGAACAGTGATTTTTTTTTCCCCTTGGGGAAAAAAAAAAGCTGTTCTGAAGTTTCGTCGGTGTAAGCTTTCACTTACATGGGGTCGATTAATTATCATTCGCTTTTGTAAGCATGCGATAATAAAATATAGACCCATAAATAATGGGGCGACAAAGGCACAAAAATAGGGACACTTTTTAAATATTGCACTAACAAACCTGGAAAGTTGATAGAATAAAAGGTTTGCATTAGCACAGACTTCCGGAAGGGTATGAAAACTGAAACACAAATGTCTGCCATTTGAAAGTGCCGTATGGCCATAACACTGAACTGTACAGGTTTCTGCAGAACATCTGCCTCACATACTTCTCAACCTCCTAGAACAAGAAAGCTGTACAAAGCCATAAATAATGGAGGGGAAAAAGGCACAAAAATAGGAACACTTTTTAAATATTGCACTGACAAACCCAGAAAGTTGATAGAATAAAAGGTTTGCATTTGCATGAATTTCTTGAAGGGTATGAAGTCTGAAACCAAAATGTCTGTCAGTATGTTCTGACTTAAACCCTGAGTGATTTGCCAATGATTTGCTAGAAAACCGCAGTCATACTTCCTAAGTTTGTAAGAGCAATAATTAAAATCTATCCCTATGTGTCCCTTCACAACTTCCCTTCCAGTGATTGACAAGGAGTACAGATGCATGTAAATAAAGTGGGTTTATTATTTTTTTTCCAGCCTAAGGTCTGTTTAAGCATAGCTGAGTGGATGTGTGTGTTATGGCCCTCTGCTCAGCATTGCTTAAACATCCCATAGGAGATAAAAATATACAACTAGAGTATTTGCACTGAGAGAGCATAGTGGTTAGAGTCTTGGTTTTGCATGCAAGCATTCACGGTCCGAGTACCATGACAGGCACTTCATTTTTACATGGGAAAGCAGTGTTAAAAGTATTATTTTAATTGTAAAGTATGTAGTAATTGATATTTGTCAACCAGGGCAGTGTAGCTGGTCTAAAATGTAATTGTGAGTGCATATAACATGTGAAATCACCCATGTATTCACAAGTATCCCATAAAGTATAGTCACACCCCATGGTAATGTAATGAAAGCAAAAGGTGCCAAGAAAATGGAGTGGAGAAAATTTATATTTGTTAATTCATTTATTTAAGCCACAAACGTAGAAGCAACCAATACAAACACAAAAACCATGAATGCCTTGAAACATGAAAAATGCGTTTTCATCTAATAGCATTCGACTTCATCCTTCAACCTTTTGGGATTATTAGTCCCCAGTTTTCTTGGCACCTTTTGGGATTATTAGTCGATTCGGTGCTTGTTCTACTTTTTTTCAATGTAATGAAAGCACATAGAGGGACGTCATGTAAAGTAAATCATTTACACTTACTAATATGTCAGTAATGATTAATTAAGTCATCCCGCTATTTTATAAAATGAAAAGTGAGTAGTGGTTAGCAGTGCTCAGCTATGCTTTGTCAGTGTAAGCATGCTTAAATGTAAATGCTAAGCAACAGTCAGCTCAGCTAAACAGATTTGTGCACTGTTAAGCAATGCTCAGCAATTACCCCTTTAAGCACTGTTCAACCCAGCTTATTGGGTTTGTGTGTTGCTAAGCTGTGCTCAACATTTTCAAAATAGTCCAGTGATGGTAAAGCATGGTAATATGGCCTTATTTAAAGTGTGCAGGGTAGAATACAGCCATAACCTGTTGTAGTTTGATCTCTTCAGGAGCATGTCTGGTGCTGGAGAGGGAGCACACTTTTGGGTACAGCGCTGGGGCATCCAGGAGTCCAGGGTCATGGTTGGACTTCTCATAGAACACCATGATGACAGACTGGTGCAGGGCCAGTACCAGGGGTCTCAGTACAAAGCAGAGGCCTGGGACCGTCTGACACACAACCTCACTAGTGCCACTGGAATCCCCCCGAACTGATAAGCAGGTATGGCATCATTATGCCAACCTAAAGCATAGGAAGGGGGAGCTCTTGGCCCAGTGGAACCAAGATGCTTGGGACCGGCATGCTCCAGCAGTTTGTAAGTATCCCAGATATAGCTGTACCAAATTCTAGCCTGAGTATGTGATAGACAGGTATGCATAATGTTTGTTTCTAACCCCTACAGTTGCAGAAGAGAGGGCCATGAACATTGAGGCCCATGCCAAAAGACTGACAAGGATGCGCCGACAGGCTGGTGAGTACAGATCTACTTTTCAGTATATAGTGAAATAAATAATGAGTACATTGTTTACTGTGTTCTGTGTGTAATGATTAAAGAAAAATTTTGCCAGACTAATAGTCATCTACAGCATATGCAGTAGTAGAGCACTGTGTCACATAACTACAATAAAAACCTAAACTATCAACTGTTGTGTTTATTCTGGTATTTTGTTGTAAAAATAGAATGTATACAGGTTCAGCACAGAAAATATGGCTTTGACAGCATGAATTAACAGATGTTGTTCTGAGAATCATCTAGTATGCAAAATAGTAGCTTGTGGAGCTGTAAATCAAGATATACATGAAATATGACATATGTTATGCACTAAGATCCGAACCCTGAATACTAATATCAAATGTATTTTAGTGTGTCCCCCACTGCAGTGCCTTGTGTTAACCTTTGTTTTCCAGATCATATAATTTCAAAGGATTGCTACACAATACAGTAAATATCTATTATGCATGAATCTCAGGATTACAAGATCAGACTGTTTAACCCACAAAGTATTAGGGAGAAATCAGTCAAATAAGAGACAGCTATTCCCCAGTAGCCCAGTGTGATGCAAAACAGCCTTGTAGTTCTTTTTAGTACACCCAAATACGGTTAGAATCCAGGAAGTGGGACTGAGATATGTGCATATGTACACTCAAAAAATCTGGAATGTTTGTAGAAACAGACAGATAGTAGTAGTAACCGATATTTTCTCCATGGGTCTTACAGGTAATTAAATGTTTGTAGTAGCTGTTTGAAGGGTATAGCAGTACACCGTGTACAACTGTCACACTGTCCAATTCCATGCCTGCAAATGACAGCAGGATAGGTATATACACCACGCCCTCGTCCAGATACATGTCTCTCAAGTGTCACACTGTCATGGTTAGTGGTCACTGCTGCCAGTCACCTTGGACACAGATAGGAATCCATGTGAGCTATGCTAGTAGCAGACTCACACAACATCATTGCAGGGTACCCCTTCTTTGTCAAGTATGTAACCCTGACATGTAAAAGCCCCCTCCAGTAAATTAGCCACATTTCACCCAGTCTGCCCCATACCATTACAGGTTGACAGTCTAAAAGGTATGTATGTGCCACAGACGCTATGGGCAATAGGTGGATGTAAAGTAAGGGCAGCCCTGTAGAGTACTGAGCAGTACTGTAGTGGAAAATAGAAGCCAATACAGTTTTTAATGGACTTTTTTCTTTCCTCCCACCCACTATCTGCATCAATAATTATTATTCATATACTATGGGTATGTTGCTCTCTAAACCTATTGTTGGGACGTGTTCAATTGTTGTTCATATATTTCATTGGTTGCATATTAACATACCTTGTTCAAATGCCATTACTGGTGGCCTGTTGCCATCAATGTAACTTGTATGCTGTTACAATAGTTACTGTTGTTCCTTTTATGCATGTGTTCTGTTTGCTATGCAACTGTTTCAAATCTGTTGGTTTGGGTTAATGGGAACACCCACGCATGCTCTTATAACTAATTTTTTAATGTGTTGTTCATGACTAACCAATATATCTGGGAAAACCACAACACCATAGCATGTTTGGCAAGGCAGATCCCAGCAGATCTACCTGTCCCACCCCATCTGGCCCCAACATGTCTGGGACCCAACTCAGAAAATCCTCCTCTCCTGGTCTTGCACCACCTTTGGGTGGAACCACCTCAGGGGACGGGGCCCATTTCCCCTGGGCACAGGTGTGGAGAGGAGTCTGTCACCTGCAGTCAGTTCCAGGGTATGGTGCGCAGCATCATCTGCTCTGAGTTGGGAGGGAAGCTGTGCCAGATGGAGGGCCACCTGGGACATCTCAAGAGGCAGGCTGCCCCTCTTGTCTAGCCCCCAGCACAGCCACCTGAGGGGCCGTGAAGGTGCAGTGGTGACTGCCCATGGGTGAATACCTCAGTCTCACTGTATCCATTTGGGGGCTCATGGGGCTCTGATTCCCAACCACCATCCCCGTCCAAGGTGATTACTCCCTCATGTGTCATATACTGTCCCTGTCAGCTGTCTTGTGTGTCTTGTCTCTCTGGAAATGCTACCTATCCTGCCAAACCTATCTCCCCAAACATACCCACAGCCCTTCCCTAGCATCCCACTCTCACCTAAAAAACGGGCATCTGTCCCACAAAACAAATCATTGCCCCATACATAGTTCTATATTTTTCCTCTTGTACAGTGAAATTAATCAATCTACTCACAAATTATTCTGCAAATGTCTGTTGCCAACACCCCTCCCTGTGGGGTGTGAGGCTGTAAATTCCACATTCTACACATTATTCACAGTTGTTGCTGGAGAAAAAATGTAGACATGGGGTCCTTTCCTACACCCATCCTGCACATCCCTAACTGGTTTTCCTAATGTTTTACCCCCTGCCTGCCCCCATTTCACCACTTTCCTATCACCCTTTTTTTTCTTTAACTAAAATTCATGCTGGTGTAAGTAGGAGTAAGCAGTGCTAAGTGAAGCTAAGAGGGCTTAACTGTCTGTTAGCATCGCTTAGCTTCACGCAAAAACTCGCAAACCCACTTACGACTGCTTAAAAAAATGCCTTAATCACTCTGTCTCTATCAGCATCTTGTTTTCCCCCAGCAACAAAATAATCAGCCCTGCCACATCTCAAACCCGGGATGCTGTGCACTACAAACACAGTAATGCACAACTACACCATCTGAGATGTTTGAAGCTGTAATGCTTTTACAAACATATCATGCATTCTGGCCATTTAACATTATTGAAAAAACGTCATCACTTCGAAGTCTTAAACACGGGACTCTCTGCACAATAGTCATAGTAGCATACATCTACACCATCTGAGCTGTAGGAATTGCAATGTTTTTAGAAACATATCATGCAATGCTGTCATTTAACATACGGGACTAATATATACCCGTAGTACTCTTATATACATATATATGTATATATAAATACAAATATATAAATATATATATATGTATATATATATATATATATATATATATATATATATATATATATATATATATGTGTGTGTATGTGTGTGTGTGTTTGTGTAGATATATATATATATATATATATATATATATATATATATATATATATACATATATCTTACTGCAAGACATTTGCAAAAAGCCTGAAAAGTTGGGGGATAAAAGGAAAACAATAGTGACATCTTTGAAATATGGCTATTAAACGTGTAGAAGTCTGCTAGAGTAGCATGGTTTGATGTAACATATAATTCCTGATAGATTCCAGGTCTGAAACACAAATGAATGTCATTATTTACTGATGTCAATGCTCACATCATCTCAGTGATTTGTCAGAAACACACAACTGTTATAGGGAACAGACCAAACATATGAGCCACGCATCTAGACAGTATCTAAACATCTGGACAGTGGAGAGGTATGACTGCAGTCATGTAACAAAAGAGAAAAAACAGTGAGAGCTGCCAACCATTTCACCTAACACCTTCTAAACAACAGTAAGACCAACAAGGCACTACCCCAAATCAGCTCTGGGGAATTGCCCATGTATTTCCAAATATATCATGCAATACAGGGATGGAACTGCAGGGAAAAGCAGATGTTGGTGCGAAAATGTCCACCCACAACCAATTCACCACAGTCACAGCAACATACCAGTACCCCAAATAAACTCTAGAGTAGAATGGTTGTTTGAAAAAACAAAGTACTAGGGTGGATAAGTGCTTTCGGTAAAATTCTTCTTCAGATCCTCGCACATTAACCAACAATTTTTCTTATAAAAGGAGTAACAGCCAATCATCAAGAATCAGGAACAAGCTGGACCAATGAGGTTCTCAAAGTGAATCAACCATTTAGCATATCAAGATGACCAATGAGGGACTATCAGAAACTATTTCTTCCAGTCAGGAGCATGCCAGTCTCAAATTCATTCAGAGTCACAGTAGAACCAATCAACAAAAACAGGAACAAGCTGGTCCAATGAACTAGTCATACTGAACCAGCTATTTAGCATAACAAAAGCATCAATTGTCTTTAATCAGGAAGCTATTTCGCGAATATGAATCAAGTCATGACTACTCAAAGTCAGGAAGCTTGTCTTCCAATAAAAATTATACCTGCACTATTCAAATTAATGTGAGGAAAAGAGCCAGGGAAAACACCCAATAGAAGCAAAAGTTAAGGAGCAAAATGCAATAGCCATGCTGACTTAGACGCAGGTTTTCCTGAATGATAGCATGAATTTTGAATTTTCTTTTTTATCAGTAAAGTGGCTCTGTTTCTTAGCAGAAACAATCAACTGTGTGGTCAAAAACACCTGCAACTGATCTAATGTAACATGCTGATTGCATTATGGACTTGAGTTTATTCGGGCTATGAATTCTGCTGCCTTACTTTCTTTCCCTTCACATAAGGAGAAGGTGTTTTTGACCACACAGTTGATTGGTTACTTTCGCCTTGCAATTACTAATAGTTTTTGCCTTATTTACATTTGAAGATATTTTTCTTGATTGGCTGGTTGCAACTGTCACTGTGCACAGTCACTTAATCATAAATACAAAGAGTTCCACTAAGAAACAAAGCCACGTTACTGATAGAAAAGAAAATTCAAAATTCATGCTATCATTCAGAAAGGCCTGCATTTAAGTCAGCTTGGGCATTGTATTTTGCTCTTTAGTGTCCTTTTGCTTCTATTGGGTGTTTTCACTGGCTCTTTTCCTCACATGAATATGAACAGTCACGGTATAATTTTTATTGGAAGACAAGCTTCCTGACTATGAATAGTCATGACTTGGTTCCTATTGGTGAAATTGCTTCCTGATTAAAGATTATTGGTGCTTTTGTTATGCTAAATAGCTAGTTCAGTATGACTAGTTCACTGGACTAGCTTTTCCTGCTTTTTGTTGCTTGGCTCTACTGTGACTCTGAATCAATTTGAGACTGGCATGCTCCTGATTGGAAAAAATAGTTTCTGGTAGTCTCCCATTGGTCATCTTGATATGCTAAATGGTTGATTCAGTTTGAGAAGCTCATTGGTCCAGCTTGTTCATGATTCTTGATGATTGGCTATTGCTCCTTTTATAAGAGGTAACATAGCATTTTATGTTTTTTATGTGCTTTGCATTTGAGCTGTAAGTTACATATGGTGAATAATAATGTGGAATCTGTTAATGCTGAGCTAAGCATGAATGATGGTTTGGCATCCAACAAACCAATGTTTAGGACAATTATGGATTTAGCAGCAGGTTTGTCAAATCTGCTGCTTTCTTTAAATTTAGAATTGGAATAGGTGAATACACCGCAGCCTTCCTATACTACGTCTGACTTTGATCACGTTTTTCATGAAGTTGAAAATGCAGCTCTTAAACTCAAATGCTTACAATGGCAATGCTTCCATATGGAAGCATGCCTGTGCCATCAGATAATATCAGTAGGATTGTGTGTGAAATGCATGCCGAGTTACGGCAATACCTACCCCACTCTACTAACTAAATGGCAAGCTATTAACATCGAGACGAGTTTCATATATATGAAACTACTAATAGAGTTCTTTAAACTAGAGGAAGAAGAGATGACCAATCTGATTAGAGACAAAGAGACACTTATAGAAAGTATGGATATAACAGAAGTCTGTATTATGAAACTTGAAAACTTGCAGATGAAGCTGGTCTCTTATGAGAATAAACTAAGAGACGTGAAAAGGAAGAAATTAATAAGGGACCATACAGATTATAAGAAAGGCCACCTTCTTGAATGGCCCAAAGAGAATAATATCAATGGCAGTTTCACTTTCTATGAAAAAGGTTCTAGAATCAATCAGCATACTGACAAAAGAAATACAAAAGCAGGGTTCAACAGAAACATGAGCAATATTGATTCATGAAAAGAGGGCTTTTCCCACAATAACTCAGTGCCACATCTTACAGAAAAAGATAACGTTAATGTTGTAACTATAGAGACTGAACTGCAGACCTTTAGCCATACCCACTTGATGTCAGGGAATCGTGACAACTATAGTGCCACAATAGGAACTGATCCGCAAAGTATGCCATCGTTATCAAACAACAAAATAAGTAATGTGGCTGTAGTATCAGGGGATGTCATAGAAGAACCAAATCCAACATCAGCTACAAGACCCAAAGAAGGTACTGTTCATTTACATGTTTATTAGAATCTTCTTTTTTTAATCCAGAGCAAAAGGTCACGCTCTCCAAGATCTATGAGCAGGGAGAGAAAGAAAAGGAAACTCAGATAAGTAATGAGTTTGAGAGAAAAGAGCTGACTGCTATGGAATGTGCTGTTTTAGCGAAAGAGTTGTCTCTCATACGATCTGTCCATTTGCCATTAAATGAATTTACCACTGACATAAAGTATTTTGGAAGGAATGTTACACTCAAATATATTTTCGGTAATGATAATGAACAAAGTGAAAAGATACAGAGGCAATATAAAAAAATAATACTTTTGTACCTCTTTTAAATCCAATGGGCAACACTTTTTTTCACCTGTGTGAAGATGAGGTCACTCATTTGAGGCAAGGTGGTCATCATAAGCATTTTTTTCAATTTAAGTACTGAATAATGTCAGGCAATGACTAATCTAATGAAAAGAAAGCACATAGTCATAAGATCTGCGAATAAAGGTGGAGTAATTGGGGTAATGAACAGCAACCATTATACTAGCAAGATGGAGTGCGTGTTGAAGTATAGATGCACCTACAGAAAAAAAACTGCAAGGCTGTGACGAAACTCATCAAGGAAATGCAGGATACATTGTATGACAATGATGACTCGAAGTATTACTCAGGAACAGTATAATTTCTTTGATGTTATGAATCCAAAAATTCCAACTATAAGTGGTCTACCAAAGGTGCTCAAGAACAAACAAGATCCAACTATGTGTCCGATAGTCACATGTATAGGGTGGATCATGGAACTACTCTCTGTCTTTGTGGAGGATGAGTTAAAGCAACTGTTATCTAAAGCTAGACCAGTATTACATGATACACCTCAGTTCCTTAACTGCCTTTATGAAGAGATAGGCACTAGAACTAATTATGAAGGCCTACTACTTGTGACCATGGACATTCACAGCCTCTTTACTGTAATACCCAATGACTTTGGTATTGAATGTATTAGAAAATTTGGTTGAACAAATGATGTTGACACTTCACTCATTTGTAGCCTATTAGAGCTAGTGCTTGAGAATAATATTTTCATCCATGGAGATGTGTATTATTGGCAAAAATGGGGTGTTGCCATGGGTACTCCATGCACTAATAACTATTCTAACTTGGTCTTAGCACAATGGGAAAATGAATGGGTGGTAGACCCAAGTAATATGTGGAACACGCAGCTGGCTTCTTATAATCATTTTGTGGATGACATCTTTATTGTCTGATAAGGGGATGAATGCAGCTTACATAAATTCATTGGTTACTTGGAAAGTATCACTGACTTCCTTGAGTTTGAGCTGAAAGTGTCATCTAGAACTATTGATTTTCTGGATGTAAGGTTGACCTTGCATGCCCACTGACTTCCTTGAGTTTGAGCTGAAAGTGTCATCTAGAACTATTGATTTTTTGGATGTAAGGTTGACCTTGCATGCCACAAAAGGAATAGACACCAGTATTTTCAGAAAACCCACATGGCACAATCATATGTTACATCAAACGAGCATGCACTCAAGGCACATATTTCACAACCTAGTCAAGAACCAGGTAACACAAGTGTCCAAATTGTGCACACGCACTGATGATTACTTGGATGAACAGAAAAAAGAGCTTACAAAAGGAACAAAGTATATATGGAACATGATGAATTAATTGATTTTTGGGAGAGTAAAGGAAGCCCATACTACTCACAAGATTCAAATAGTGTAATGACTGTGCCTATACAACAAACTAATCATTTTCGATGTACTTTAACCTACAGCTTTAATAATGTCTTTGTAAGTTGGATACTCAAGAAATATTGTCTGATTCTGATTTCCGATACAAAAATCAGGGATATAGTGGGTGATCCCTCCAGTTTCTCTTATAAGAGCAGAAAAATTTTGAAAAGGCTGTTATGTCAGAATGATGGTTTTGGTAGTGGACAAAATCTGAGTGATACATCTGATGCACAGAAAGGACATGGAGATGTGTTTTTGCAAGGCTTGTCCACATATTTGTAATAAAAAGGTTTATGTACATCCAGTAACTGGATTCGAATACTATTTCCATGGAAGTTTTACTTGTAAGAGTGCCAACATTGTTTACATAGCCACTTGCGTGTCCTGTCCAGCCTACTATGTAGAAAAAACACATAGACCTTTTAAAGAACAGATTCTACAACATCTATCTGACATTCGTAACAATGTTGAGACCGATGCCTTATATGGGAATATTAAAAACAACAACACACACTGGTTTCATTTTATGGCCATTAATATGGTAAGAGAGAATTTGAGAAGGGGTGATATACGTAACAACACTGAATTACAAGAAACTAAATGGATTATGGAATTCAGAGACGATCATCCACCAGGTCTTAATGGTGTTATCCCCCTTAAGCCCATTTTAAAAGCAAGAGATCTGGTCAAGAAATGCAACTGATCTGATGTAACATACTAATTGCATTATGGACTTGAGTTTATTCGGACTATGAATTCTGATGCCTTACTTTATTTCCCTTCACATAAGGAGAAGGTGTTTTTGACCACACAGTTGATTGGTTATTTTGGTCTTGCAGTTACTAATAGTTTCTGCTTTATTTACATTTCAAGATATTTTTCTTGATTGGCTGGTTGCAACTTTCACTGTGGACAGTCACTTGATCAGAAAAACAAAGAGTTCTGCTAAGAAACAGAGCCAATTCAAAATTCATGCTATCATTCAGGAAATCCTGCATCTAAGTCAGTATGGACATTGCATTTTGCTCCTTAGTGTACTTTTGCTTCTATTGGGTGTTTTCACTGACTCTTTTCCTCACATGAATATGAATAGTCAATGTATAATTTTTATTTGAAGACAAGCTTTCTGACAATGAATAATCATTACTTGGTTGCTATTGGTGAAATAGCTTCCTGATTAAAGATGATTGGTGCTTTTGTTATGCTAAATAGCTATATCAGTATGACAAGTTCATTGGACCAGCTTGTTCCTTTTTTTCTGATTGGTTCTACTGTGACTCTGAATGAATTTGAGACTGGCATGCTCCTGATTGGAAGAAATAGTTTCTGATTGTCTCTCATTGGTCATCTTGATATGCTAAATGGTTGATTTGGTTTGAGAAGCTCATTGGTCCAGCTTGTTCCTGATTATTGATGATTAGCTATTACTTCTTTTATAAGGAAAATTGTTGGTTAATGGGTGAGGCTCTGAAGGTTTTTACTGAAAGTGCTTATCCACCCCAGTACTTTGTTTTATGCTACTTTTTATTGTTTGTATTAAAGAATATTGTTTTTAACGTGACGTGTTTGTGTCACAACAGCCTTGATGGTACGTCTCATCCTTGTTCCTGCTACTACTGTAGTGTCTGTTGTCCAATACTGAGTGTGGCCAGCTACCTGGGATCTTGTAAATATTCATATATCACCTGTGAATGCTACTATGATACATATGCTTGTCTTACAAATGTAAGAGATATATATAGGGTATGTGCATAGTACACAAGAGGTGCAGAAGTGTGTCTTGAACTGTATGTGATATATTGAGCCCATACCTAACAACGGTCCAGAGTTTTGCAGACTAATCACATGTCTGCCTCATATTTGTAGTCAATGCCTCATACAGTTGTGTGTTGCCTGACACATTACTGGCAACCCATTAAAGACTGACGTCATAACATAATAGCATACATTTGATTGTCAGATGTCATATCCTGTGGAACAGACCAGTGGATGTGACACCGTCTGTGCTGGCAACTGTGTGTTTCAGCTAGATTCATATAGTGACACTATTTTCCGGCCTTTGCCCACCAGTGATGTGTGCCTTTGTGCAGATGTCTTGCTCTAACAGGAGCTAGGTGTCTTAGCATGAAACCCATGGCAATGCAAGTCTACCTTGTCCTGTAGGATGCCAACATTTGTACAGTCACTGATACCTGCTTTGTAGATGTGGAGAGCACACTAACCTTGCCAGGTTACTCATGCCATCATATATTTAGACTCCAAATGGAGGGCTGCAAAGCCACAGGAGGTGGAGTGTTGAACATTATCATACACATACACACCTCCAGGCTGGCCAACAATATGACACATAGGAGACATCCCGAGTGCAGTTAACAGCTGACAAAACACCTACTCAAACCATAGCTTGCTACAGGTTCCAACCATGACTATGGACACCCACCACACCTATTGGGAATTGCTGGAATCTGTCAGGATTCAATCATCTTCCCTGTTCCTAGGTGACTTCAACTACCCAACCATTGTGTGCATGACCTATGCCACCTAAACATGAATGCACAGAGATTCCTCAGCTTTGTCAATGGCAACGCAGTGGATCAATCAGTCAATACTGCTATGACAGGTGGAAATATCCTGAACCTGGTCCTAACCAACATGAGTTGCGACTATAGCACTCCTACAGTGTCATCCTCCTTGGTAAGATCTGACCACATAGCCATCACTGTTCAGGTCACCATCTCCTCTGCCCCCACCCCTTGTCAGGGTCACACAAAATTAACTTTACACAAATGACTATAAATCTCCTCAGAGCAGCTTTACAGCCAATGTCCCATCAGCTGGAACTAACAGTAGTGTCCAGGCCCACACCACAATAGTATGTGGGCACCTACATAGATGTATGGACTCAGCAATACCTGACAGGACAACATCATCTCCCTCAAGGTAGGGTAAACGTCCATGGTGGACAGCAGCAATACACAAATACCATAATAGGTGGAAATAATTGCTGAACAGGGCCAAGAAGGAACAGGTGCCTTACTGGAAGCAATGTCACCTTGTTCTGCACAAGCAAATAAGGTCACAGGTGAATTACCCTAAGGCTATCTTTGAGTGCAAATTGGGCACATCCACCATGGCCAATCACTAGGCCTTCCACAGAGGTGTCTGCAATCCCAGGGGCAACTCACAAATCTTCTCTGTAGGGGTGGTTAATAACACCACATACACATACAGCATAGATATAGGCAACCAGCTGCAGACAGGTAAAGTGTAAATATCACCCCCCGGCCCCCCATAGGTAAACATGTGCATGCACAACACCTGCCCCCCCCCCCATCATCAGGAAGCAGGTCCATAATGGCCTCTCAAAGGCAACACACAGAAGTCTCCATAGGCCTGATACCATCCCTGGCTGCATCCTACATGAACACAGGCATGGGCTCTCAGATCCATTCTGCACTGTAGTCAACCAAAGTCTGAGCACCGCTGTCATCCCATCTGCACAGAGGACAGCCAATGTCATCGCTATACACAAAGGCAGAGCAAGCCAATCATATGCACATCAGCCTAACTAGCCTGCTCTGCAAGGGCATGCAAGACAATATTAAGGACATTATGAACAAGGACATCAAAATGCCTGAGCCCACACAGCATGGTATTTTTAAAGGGAGATCAGGCCTGTTAAACCTGGTTGACCTCTCCGAAGTGGTCAACAAACACAAGGATGAGGGGAAGATGGTGAACAATGCCTACCTTCACCTAGCCCAATTCTCTCACAAGAATCCCCAGGTGGCCAGGATACATACACCTACACAGCTAGGCATCAACCTGTATATTACCAGATGGGTAGCCAACTGGCCCAATGATAGTACCCACTCAGTCAAAGTAGTGGAACCCACCTCTAGTTGTAAAGTTTTTCAAAGCGGTGTACCCCAAGGATTGGTCTGCAGAGCTCTACTGTTTGAGATATACGTATCTAAGATACAGGACAAAAGCAGTGGTCTACGGCTGACCAGGTGTACATATGCTTGCAAGCTGGCCACTGTCTTACATTCCCCTACTGATGTGAGCATCCCCCAAGAGGCCCTCACCCAATTAATGACTGGTGCAAGAAGCATTTCTGAAAATTGTATGCCAGGAGAGGCATCATTCTCCCTGCTATGCCAGATGTCATCCACACTGATTATGACAGTAATAATATACATGGCATGGGTGCTTTTCTGAAGAAGTTCTGTGTGAATAAATAGAATGAAAATGTTAATTACAGATTGGGCTGTCTGTCTTTCATTCGTTACGAGTGGTGTTTGGCGTTTGGTGTTATAACTTGGTTTATGTTTGTCTTAGCTAATAATGTACTGAGCATGCAATTAGGAGTGAGGGGACTTGTACATCAAGGTTGGTAGCAACCTGACAGTTTCCCACCATGTGGGCACCATTGTAGGAAGGCTGTCTACATGGCCCACATCACAAATATGGATATATAATCCTGGAACCAGGAGGCCACAACATCCCTGTACACCCTTACCAGACACATTAACAAATACAATGGATCCTTTGGCATGTACCTTGCCAATCAAATGCAGCAGTTGCAGAGACCAAAGATGTTCCTGATCAGGCAAATCCAGGGTCTGTAACACATATCCAATACAGGTAGGCTGAAAGCCCTGGCCCTGTACTCAGTCTCATACAGACTGATCATAGGTGACCTGTGTCTGGCATACAAGGCCATTTCCAAACCAGCATTGATGTCATTTCTGCATATCTGTAAGACATACCCCACTCATGTATCACACACACAAGGCCCTCACCTGGTCTATGACATGTATAGTACTTGTTGGCGGGATAGTGTAGTGTCCCACACAATACACTGGCTGTAAAATACACTCTCTCCCCTTGTCTAGCAGAGTACGTGTATAGCCCTCTTGAAGAAGAAGCTGAACACCTGCATGGGAAATGGATGGGATACCCCTGGGATCCCATGGGTATACCAGCTGGACAGGGGAAACAGGTACTGGCTTGGAAGGGACATGGGCAAACATCTGGGCCAGGCTTATGAGGGCATCAGGGCCAATAGCCTGGTATCTTCTTATGAGGCTATGCACCTAGTACTTTACATGTTTCCTGTATGTATTGCAGACTGTCCTGCAATGTTGTCTGAAATGAACCCCTGTGAGTCTGCAGTGATAGTGTATAGTCTTGTCCCTTCATCAGTTATCATCACATATCATTACACCTTGTGATTGTGTGTGGTCTGTATAGCAGTAAGTCAGCTCTTACAGTGTGTTCATATGCACTTGGAGACTCTGCATAGCTCACTCCAATAGCCTTGGTCTTGGCCACAATTTCTATTCTGCTACTAGGCCCATCACATAGTTGGATTTGTCACCCTTTGTTGTGGGCCTTACTGTAGCAGTGAAAGAGATGGATTGCAGCAGGCAGAACTACCGTAAGGTCTGCCTTGAAGAGCTCATAGGTATCACAGCTATGCCGGACTGTACCAGGAGTGTGTGTGTGTGTGTGTGTGTGTGTGTGTGTGTGTGTGTGTGTGTGTTGTCAAACATAATACTGCAGAGTATTAATTCACATATGTTGTCTACCCCTCACAGGTGAACACAGGGGTTGGTGTCCCTCCCCCTCAGAACCTGATGTCAGTGTCTTAGTGGACTCCCATGATGATGGTGGTCATAGTGTGGCACAGGTGTGGTTGTTGGTTCCTGAATCTGTGCCAGTGTTTGGTATCCCACTTTTAACCACCATGGTCCCACACACAGTAAGTATGCTCACACATACCCAATCCCCAGCAGCCATGGATAATGGACAGGTTAAGGGTGTTGAGTATGGCAAGTGTGAGTGTAGACACCAGCCATAAGCAGAGAGCAGGTGAGGTCACACACAGGCATATGGACAGAGGTGCTTGACAGAGGACTGTTGCCCATCAAGCCTCTGTCACAAGTACCACAGCAGGTGTCACCAGATGCATGTTACGGTCCATCATGGAGGCAAATGCGTGTACCAACTGCAACACCAGACAGATGCTCAAGGTCATGAAGGCAGTGCTCCCTGCCATGCGTGTTGACTTTCTTGCCATTTGTGATGCCATGCATCTTCTTTCCAATGTCATGGATAGACAGTGGGGTGAGACATTGTCGCTGCTTGACTGTGCAATGTCTATGCTTGAGCATGTGGTGGGAATAGGCATCAGCCAGGTGGACGTAGGTCAGCAACATGATCAGATGTGAGCCCACATGGCCATGCACATTCAAAGTCCCATAGTGGCTGTACCAACATCACTACCAAAGGGATGGTGCTGTTCACACAACACCGGAGCAGGCCATAGACACGTTATCCTGGCCAGTCCCATCAGGGATGCAGATCCAGCAAAAAGCTGTCACCATCAGGGAGTAGTACTGCATCTGTTCTTGGGCCTGGCAATGCCAGTGCTACTCCTAGCAGAACCAGTTACCATGTCCCTGCCAGGAGACAGTGAACTGTACATCCTGCCATGTATGGTCAGCAGTTGTCCAACATGGCCCTGTGTCAGGCATCCACATCACTTGATGGTATGCATACAAACACTCACACATCCTTATCATAGGCCAGTCACCACCAGACATGCACAGCTCTTCTGTACAGCCCAGTTGAACATCACCCCTCCAGACACACACCCACACATACTGTCAGTCATATGACCCAGCTTAGGCCTCTGGCAATGCAACACCACACCCTGTGCATGTGATAATACTTGTGCCATAACCCTGTTATCCATACCATTGATGCACAGACATGCTCATATGGGTCTGATGCACAGACTGACTATAGTACAGTGTAGCAATGTCATGCTGTGTAAGGTGCTGACTGCTGACAGTAGTTATGGGTACACATTGAGGTGTATGTACCTTGTTAGCCATGATGCACTATTGCTGGTAGTACTGCTGACTGACTGTAGTATCATGTACTGTTTTCTGGCTGTGATTCCAGGTGTCTGTGTGTCTGCAGGCTGTGGGCCTGCTGACAGTAGCAATGATGAGTAAGGTGGAGTGGAAACACAGTGACCTTTACATAGCGCAGGTACAGCTCTATATGTACAGGTTTACCAGGTACGTTTACATGCAACAGTGTGTGAGGGTAAATTGTGACAGACAGTGTGACCTTGCATACATACCCTTGACACAGCTACCTAGCCTTCATAAATGTCACCTGGGTGTTTTGTAGGACTGCAGGCTCACACATTCAGAGGAGGTTACTTTAGTACTGGCATTAGGTCCCTCTCAAGCTTAGACATTACTTTAACTGCAAACGATTCAGCTATCAGCACCTGTTGCCCCTGCCATTTCTGTCACATCCACTCGACCATCATGCAGTTGATGAGGGTATGGATGGAACAACCAGTAGCACACCAAAAGGAAAAACAACGAAGTTGGATCCACAAAAAACAATTTATTGCGAATTTCTCTCTCTGACGTCTCGGCCTAAGCCTTCAAGGAGTACAAATGAAATAAAATGCTATACACATATATATATGTCACCATAATTGATTAATTAATCCTATTATACAATTAACAATATAAAACACAAGAATTCAATTTAGCAGCATTCTCCAGTTAAAATCTTCATTTAAACCATCAGGACACAAGGTTTTAAATTTGGTCTGTTTGAACTAGAGTATGTTTATAGACATGAATTTTTTCACAAGCATGTCATCAAGTATTTTCGATATGTAGATGATTTAATTTTTTTGGTAGAAGGTGAACAGTCCCTAGCTCATCAATTTTTTGTTGACCTAAATTCAAACAAATTTTCTTTAAAGTTTGATGGACTAAGGATAAACACTTGTGTTCCTTTTCTTGATGTCACATTAGACATTTCTAAAGGCCACAAGTTAGTTACTTCAGTGAATAGAAAATTTACAGGAACTACACAGTATGTACACAGTTCCAGTGGTCACCCCCACATACTATTAATTCCCTTCCATATAGTGAAATTTTGCATATTTCCAGATTATGTAACAGTAAGGACATATTTTATAGGGAATTAGATTTATTGTATGATTCATTTTCCAAGAGAGGTTATAACAGTGTTATATTAAAAGATAGTTATAGAAAATTTTGTAGTAATATAGAACATAAATATAGATATGATAGTATATATAATAAGTGTGATAATCTAACTATCATGAACAAAAGTCCAGATGATAAGGAAATAATGTATTTTGTCACCATGTACAACTGTTTTACTATTGAATTTATTAAAATAATTTCTCAATTCTGGAATTATTTATGTTCTTTAAGTAATGTCAGAACATGGCTAAATGTAGATTTAAAATGTTCATATCGTAAGGGAAGAAGTACCAAAGACATATTAGTAAAAAGCAAATTCAGTTTTCCAAGTGACACTATAACACATCATATTGTAGATAGAGGCACATACCCATGTGGTAAATGCAAAGCTTGCAAATTTGTGGTACCCTCTTTTGAATATATTAATAAGATTCCTTTTAGAGGTAAACATTCCTTTCACTGTCTTTCAGAAAAGATTATATATGCTCTTTGCTGTCCTTGCAAAAAGTTTTACATCGGAGAAACTAAGAGAGCCTTTAAAATAAGGCTCTTGGAACATATCAGAGATATTATTAATAAAAAAGAGGAAAGTCCTGTAGCCATGCATTTTTTACAATTTCACAATAGTGATTTTAATGGTTTACGAGCGACAGTGTTAGAGCAAATACAAGATTATAAATATAATAGTTTAAATATAAAGCAACTGTTGCTGCAAAAGGAAGCTGTTTACATTTTAAAATTTAAAACCTTGTGATCTGATGGTTTAAATGAAGATTTTAACTGGAGAATGCTGCTAAATTGAATTCTTGTGTTTTATATTGTTAATTGTATAATAGGATTAATTAATCAATTATGGTGACATATATATATATATATGTGTATAGCATTTTATTTCAGTTGATGAGGGTATGCCTCGTATTGTGCATGACAGATTTGGAGTATGCATAGTATGTATTCCTGACACATGTCAGCCTGTATTAGTCTAAACTGACAATCACCAGCATGTGTGTCTGCTATCCTTATGTATGCCTGGTCTCTCATGCTGGTAGTGCACACAGAGTCATTGTACTGAACATGAGGCAGCTGAGGAAGGGCTGAGCACAGCCCCTACCTCCACAGTCTTATGAATGATAGCGCTAGATACATAACACAGATAGTACAGCAGCACTGTAGTGTGACACTGTCTGCTACTACTAATGAAGTGGGTGATAATTGCAGGGGCTGTTAGGATTGCCAATGGTGGGTTCAGAGGCCCTTAACATGTTACAACCATCTGACACACACAGACACACACACATGCACACCACCACATGGGGACATGCATTGAGACACACATGCACATGGAGGTGACATTTATCAGAGTAGATGACCTACCCATCTATTAATGTACAATACACAGTGATACAATCATTGCACCACAGTGGCTTGGTGTTAGAAACTGTGTAACTGTGCTTGTACCATGGATTACATCTGTATGGACTGACAGTAGGTTGGCAATAGGGGAGTTCACAGGGTGTAAGAGGCGCACAAAATGATATAGCCATCGCATACACACACTGAAGACAGCCACAGGGGCTGTGCATACAGAAACACATATACAGTTGCTAATAGAAATATTAGTAACCCTACATATCCACTTGTATGTAGCATACTGCTGTGTACACATGAAATGCTTCACATAGATTATATGCCTGAGGAATACCACACAACCTCTTACAACAGGTAATCTTGGGAATGTCTTCATGGATGGTGGGATAACCCACCAGACATAGCAACTGGTCTCATCTACTGCTCCTACAAACCTGCACAAATGATAGAGTGATAGACTTTGTATCAGCATGATGTGTCAATCAGGTATAATGTCTGATGCTGGCATGTGTGTCAGTAGGGTATCTGTGACATATTTGGCAAATATATCACAGGAATGCTCATTGTGAGGGGACACAGACCACATGTAGGTTGCAAACATGTGGATATCCCATGTACATCTATACAGATGACTGGTATGGGCTGTATAGTGCTACATGGTGCATGTGAGGCAGATGCCATTAACAAGGTCTTTAAAGTAATGTCATGGGTAGGGGGTCAACATGCCTTAAAATGGTATAACCTACACTCACAACAGCCACAGGGGATATGCTTCACACACACTATTATGGTTGCCAATATTGAGATTAGACCTCCTACCTATCTAAGTATTTCCACTATAGCATTATGCAGTTATTGCACATGCCACAGAGCATAGCGGGATGACAAGTGTATACAGGTACATCTAAGGTGAAAGACATCAGCAGGCCTTGTAAAGTAATGCAATGTGATGTGTACTGGCTGGTACATGCCTCAAAATCATATAACCCGCACCCCCTGAGGATATGATTCTCACCCAAACACACACAGGGATGATATGAGTCTCACACACACACACATGCAGAATCACAGTTGCCAGGACTGAGTTAAAAACCTCTACCTATCTAGTTATGTGTACTACAGTTTTACACAGTTATCACACGTGCCATGGAGCTTATAGGATTTAACAGTGTTGCAAGGTATGTCTAAGGTGATTACATCAATAACCCTTGCAAAGTATGGCAATGGGAAATATACTGGCTGGAAAGGGCATCAAAATACATTACCCTACAAACACCTTCACACACAAACACATGCACACACACATACACACACACATACACACACACACACACACACACACACACACACACACACACACACACACACACACACACACACACACGCATTTGAGACAACTGAGTGTAGAACCCCTGCCTATATAGTTATCTGTACTATACTATTATTTAGTTATTACACCTGCCGCAGAGCTTATAGGGCTGAGTGCTGTCCAAAGGTACTTTTAAGGGCAATGATATCAGTAGGACTGTTAAGTAGGGCACTGGGAAGTGTTATGGGTGGGAAAGTCCTCAAAATATTTCAGTCTACAAGCATATATATACTTAGAAACTCTTGTACATACACTTATATGCACACACATGCATTTGTCAGACATGGAAATAGAACCCCTGCCTATCTAGTTATTTGTACTATAGTGTTGTGCAGTTATCGCACACACCATAGAGCTGACAAGTGCCCAAAGGTACGTCTAAGGTGAATGACATCAGCAGGACTGCTAAAGGTGGATACTGGGATGTACACTGGGTGGTAAAGTCCTCAAAATATGTCATCCTATATAGATACACATTGACACACACTTGTACACACACACACACACACGCACACACACGCACACACACGCACACACACACACACACACACACACACACACACACACACACACACACACACACACACACACACACACACACACACACACACATGCACACACATGCACACACATTTACTAAAACCAGGAATGGAACCCCTGCCTATCTAGTTATTTGTATTATACTGTTACATAGTTATTGCATGTGCCATGGAGCTTATAGGGCTGGGGCTGTGCAAAGGTACTTCTAAGGGGAATGACATTAGCAAGACTGGTAAGATGGAGCACTGGAAAATGTACTGTGTGAGAATAGCTTAAAACTGTTTCACATACAAACAAACACACACACACACACACACACACACACACACACACACACACACACACACACACACACACACACACACACACACACACACCAACAGGCAGTTTCATAGGTTCAAAGGTTGGTACTAGGCTATCGGCCTTAAGGCCTATACAAACCCAGCCATAACAACTTCCTGGCTATAGTTTCCCACAGTATTTACTTCCATGGACCCCTGTTTAGCAGGGTGACTGACGTGATCCCCGGGGTGAATTTCCTATCTCCCATCCAGTCATCAAGGTTCAATGGCCAAAGAGGTGCTTTGCTTGACATGTATGGGCAGTCTATTCCAGAGTCTAGGGAGTCTCTGCATCAGGAACCTATCCATGCAGCTTGTTTTGTTCATTGTGATAACAAGGTTTAGATCCCTGGAGCGTGTGTCTCTGAGGAATAGGGATTTCATTGCATTGTATTGTATAATGGGTCTAATGAGGGATGAGTACAGTAGGAAAATGACTGCCTTTTTTCTGAATGAAAAACCCTTAGTGATGAGGTGTGCCACATAGAAGGATTTCCTGACTGTTGTGACAATGTGGTTATCAAAGGTGAGACCACTGTCCATCTGCATCCCTAAGTCTCTTATCACACTTTTGGTGTTTAATATACTGCCACATATGTGGTAATTCATGGGTACATGTATTTTCCCAAAGGGGATAACTATACAATTCTTGGCATTGAGCTTGAGCCCATGGCTCTGGCACCAAGCGTCTGTTTCTGTAAGGCCCTTTTATAGAATATCCACATCATTAAGGGATTCAATAATGGTTTCCAGTTTGCAGTCATCTGCAAACATTGTTAGCCAGAGTCCCTTAGTGTTGGCCTGTACTTCAGAGAAGTAGATGCCAAACAAAAGCAGTCCCAAGACTGAACCCTGAGGTACTCCACTTGTCACTTGTCTGGAGCTGGATTTGGAGTCAGCTACTTTTACAGTGTGGGTTCTGTCAGTAAGTCAGTTGGCAACCCATCAAGTGATGTAGGGATTAATGCCCAGCTTAGTAAGTTTATCTATGTTTCCAGAGTGGGGGATGGTGTTGAAGGCCTTGGGAGGGTCCAGATAGGCTGTGTGGACCACCTTACTCTTGTCCACAGCTCTGGAGACTGATTCGAAGAAGTCAATCAGGTTCAGGAGACAAGATGGGCCCTTCACAATCCCAAACTGGGTGGGATCCAGTGTTTGAAGGTTGCCAGTGTCTTTGTTTATAAGTTCCATGATAATGCATTCCATGACCTTGCAGATCAGGCTTGTCAGACTGATGAGGTGGTAGTTCCACGGATCCAAGGTGGATCCCCCCTTGTGGAGTGGGATAACTGTAGCTGTGCGCCACTCAGTGGGCATGAAGTCTGAGGTGAGGCTATGATTAAACTTGACACTTAGGTGCAGTGCCAGTTCATTTTGTAGTCCATGTAGTACACAGCCTGTGATGTCGTCTGGTCCCATGGATGCTGTATTCTTAACTTTGGAGAGGGTGTTTTTACCTGTGTGGCCATTATTACCAGAATTTGGCAATCTTTCGGTATTGAGATTGTGCCTTTAGGGGGTGAGAGGGGGGTGAAGTTTGCACTGAATCGATCTGCTAGGATATTGGCAATATCCTTGGGATAAGTATATTTAATGCCATTCTGTTGTAACTTAGAGCAGATCTGAGCATTGCCATTTAGATTCTTGACATAGCTATAGAATGCCTTCTGGTTGTCTTTGGAATCTTTGGCAATTTTATTTTTGTAACTAGCTTTGGAGGATTTTATGAGGGATCTCAGCTTCTTACTGAGGCTAGTAAGGGAGATTTTTGCATCCGGGATGTTCCTCTTTTCAGCAACAGTTTCTTCCTTTTGTTGTAAAGTTTGTTTATTGCAAGAGACTACCAGATTGGCTTCCTTTTTTTGGAGGAGAGCATCTTGGTTCTATTGGGGATGGCACGATTCATGCATGAGTGGATGTGCTCGTACAGTGCCTTAGTGTGGGATTCAGCAGTCAAACTTTCAGTTCCTGTCTGCATGGGTGTCATGAAGTTTGTCACTTCTGACTTGAGTAGCATGAAGTTGGCTTTGGAGAAGACTTTACGGAGGTTTCCTTACTAGGGGGGTGGGGGTGGGCTGTGGATGTCAAGGGTGATTAGCTTATGGTCAGACCTGACCAACGAGGAGGCGACCATAGGTGTGGATCATCAATTTCCTATGTTGGTAATGACCAGGTCTAGGATATTGGAGCCCCTGGTGGGACTAAGGATTAGTTGATCCAGGGCATTGGAATTTACAAATTCAAGAACCATTGGGCAAAGGTATTGGTACAAGAGTATTTTTCCCAGTTAATGGCAGGGTAGTTGAAATCACCCAGTATTATGGTGTTTGGTTGTATCGTAATATTTTCCAGTATGTTTAGAAAGGTGTAGTGAGAATCTTGGGGCATAGTGGGGGATCTGTAGTAAGCTACAATTTGGATTGCAGTCTTACCTAGTGTTAGTTGCACCTGAAGAATTTCAGATGCATTGTGTTGGGCAACAAGCATGGTGTTGTAAATATCCTTGGTGAATATGGACACTCCTCCACCTTTAGTGTTTGGGTCCTGGTTTAGTGGCCAAAAAGTGTGGTAAGAGTTGTAGTCTAGTATTGCAGGGGTGCTCTCTGGAGCCATGAACCAGGTCTCAGTTACTGCACAGATATTGATGTTCTCCATTTTTAGGAGTGCCTCAATAGAGTGCATTTTGAGGTTTAGACTTCTAGCATTGAATAGCATTACCTTCAGATTTTGCATACTTGTACATGTTACTGTGGTGGTTTTGTCCTTTGAACTGTGCCTAAAAAGGCACTATAAGGGTGGCAAGAGCCTTAGCCAGTAACTTGAATCCCAGGGGCGACAGGTGCAGACTATCTCTGACAAAGTATTGTGGTCTGTCGATCATGTTGTCCCAGGCAGACAGATACTGGATCCCCTTTGAATGACACCAGAAGCTTAGACAATTATTGAAGTCAATCATTTTGCCCTTATACTGTTGTATCATCCTGAATGAAGGCAGGATACTACTCAAGGCTAGGGTTATACCTGCCTGGGCCACATGATCCGAGAGCTCTTCCATGTCTCTTTTCATGTCCAGGGAGGTACATCTCAAGTTATTCACTCCAACATGGGCAATGACAGAGTCATATTTGTACTTGTTGTGGAGTGACTTGAGTGCATGCATTATGTGGCGGATCCTGGCACCCAACAGGCAGCTGACTGTAATTTTCTCCTTGTTCAGCCGGGTGAGTACTATTACACAATGGACCTTACCTTCATGCTGGCATGTGTGACTGGTTATGACTGGTATGTCACTATCCACAGCAGGACATCACTTTGTGCCATTCAGGGTATCCTTCTGTGTGACTCAATCTGTGTGTGTGTGTCCCTGTGTCTGTCTCTCTATCACTGTTTGTCTCTCTCTTCCCCACAGCTATGTGTGTGTATGCTTAACACAGATGCAGATATATCACATATGGGCCACCTACAGCTAGCTAAGGGTAATCCTTTCTAATGGGTGTGTGCAGAAACAGTTAAGGTGTACATAGCTGTCTGTATGCAAAGACATATGTACAAAATACAGTTATATAATCCGATGTGGGCTCCAACATGGTCTGTGATTCTCTAAGTGTACGAGCATGCCCGATGTGACATTCTATAGTGAGAGTGGGACTCCATTCCAGAGATAGGTGTTTTGTGTGCTACAACCATACCTTTCAAAAATAAACAGGACTTTCCTAGGAGTACTGGGTTTGTTTTAGCCACCTTTTTCTGACATCTCTGAAGTCTTAACACTGCAATGTATTGTATCATTACCTAGTGACAGACATTCTCAGATCATCACAGTGGTTTACCAGAGGAATATACAAGATGTATGATGCACAGACCAATATTATGAGCCTGACTATAGACATTCTTGCCCAAAAAGTCCAGCTGAGAGGTGTGGCTACAGCTGGTTGACTGATGAAGCTGTGTAAACAGTCCAGCAACTTGGTGATATACTGGCTGAGGATCTCCTGCTTGAGTGGTATTCTTCTTACCTGAAAAGTCATATCCTGGTGTGGCCATACCTCTCAACTGTACATTTTGTGGCAGATTGTCCAGGTGTTTGTCTAGAAGTTTCGTCCACTCTACATAAATTTTTGTTTTTCTGGCAAGTTCGCTGCATATAACTGAAGACTGACATTACAAAATAATGACAGACAATAGTGTTTCAGACTTCATAACCTTCAGGCACTTCCTGCTAATGCAAAACCCCTTATCTTACCAACTTTCTCAAAATGTAAGGGCAATATTTACAACACATGCCTATCATTGTGCCTTTGTCCCACTTTTATGTATGACCTTGTCCAGATGTCTTGCTGTCAGAGGTTAGGAGGTATGGGTATGGGTACAGAATACATTCTACCATGTAGAAATGTCCATTATATGTGTAGTATATTCCACATAACAGTGAGACTTACAGCTATGTCAGTGGCAGAGCAGTACAGAGTAATGTGGTAAACCACTGACAGAAAGTTGTGTATAGCTTGGTAGTTTGCTATGACATTAGTAGGGTGTTGGCTCTGAAGCCCTTATAACCCACGCAGATGAAACTGTAGCCCATGTTAAGACATGTCCGCACATAGAGCCCCTGTCCAGCAGGGACACAGGTGGGATCAAAGGACTGTATTTTGTGTTTCCTGTGGACTTATACATGGAGCACATCACTAGGGGTATTGAGGCACTTCACTTGCTGTTGACAGTGAGTGTATTTCACAGATGAGGGAGTGTGTGATACACGTATCTGTCACACCAACAAGCCGTACTGATATCACAGCCCAGGTTGATGCTGCACCTACAGGTTGATGGAGTGGGCCTTGAGTTCCAGATGTGAAACAGTCCCATTAAGGCAGGGTTTGGATTGCCTTGTATGCCAGACAGGGGACATCTCAGCAGAGTCAGTATGGACCAGGGTAGAGGGACAGTTCTGTTAGCCTATCTGTGTATGGTCGGTGTTTGGGGTTTGGCATAAGGCCTTAGTCTTTGCAAAACCCTGGTGTGTGGAATCTACATGGTATGTGGTGTGTAGGGTTGTGGAGTTCTCATATGATTTTGCCTCTGAGTTTGGGTTTTGTTTTGTTGCAGACCTCCACTTACATGGGTGTGTGTTGTGTATTTGTAGGTGATGCTTACTGACTCCTTTCACTGCATGGCACCTATGTTACTGCACAATCTGTTCTGGTATTCACATTCTCCATTTGTCTGGCCAGTGGTTCCCCTTCCCCTTATGTGTGTCTCTTTGTCCATCTGTAGTCCAGTCACAGGCTTTGGCCACAGTGGATGCTGTTATGTATTTGTAATTCTGATGTGGGTGGGATACATGCCATTCCATTGCACACAGGGTTGTGGACTTCACACCTCTACGTGTACCTATTTAGCAGGTTGTCCATCATCGCACCACCCTATTTGCTGTGGTCTTTAGATGGTTTGTGCTGCTGTATGTTATTATGAGGCTACATGTGGGCCTAGCTGTCATACCGTCACAGGCTGACATCTGCACAGGCCTAAGTATGACAGTCAGACAAAGAGCCACACATGGGGACAGGGTGGTAGTAATGCTCTGCCAAACATAGATGGTTGGGAGGCTGGTTTGGTAATTGCTTGTTTGCTCTTATGGGTTTGATATCTGCTTCCCCACTGTCTGCCATTGCTGTTTTGACATGGCCCGTTCTATATATATATATATATATATATATATATATATATATATATATATATATACATATATATATATATATATATATATATATATATATATATATATATATATATATATATATATATATATATATATATATATATACACAATATATGCAAATAGTTGGCAGACAAATGCAATGTTAGGACACATAGAACAGATATATATATATATATATATATATATATATATATATATATATATATACATACATATATATACATATATATATATGTATTCAACTTCGGTACCACCTTTAACATTCCTATAAGAAAAGTGCAGTCCGGGTCTGAACTGTCTGCAAACAGCTACAGCTAACTTTCAACCTAACACCACTCTTAAGTATTCAACTCCGGTACCACCTTTAACATTCCTATAAGAAAAGTGCAGTCCGGGTCTGAACTGTCTGCAAACAGCTACAGCTAACTTTCAACCTAACACCACTCTTAAGTATTCAACTCCGGTACCACCTTTAACATTCCTATAAGAAAAGTGCAGTCCGGGTCTGAACTGTCTGCAAACAGCTACAGCTAACTTTCAACCTAACACCACTCTTAAGTATTCAACTCCGGTACCACCTTTAACATTCCGATAAGAAAAGTGCAGTCCGGGTCTGAACTGTCTGCAAACAGCTACAGCTAACTTTGAACCTAACACCACTCTTAAGTATTCAACTCCGGTACCACCTTTAACATTCCTATAAGAAAAGTGCAGTCCAGGTCTGAACTGTCTGCAAACAGCTACAGCAAACTTTGAACCTAACACCACTCTTAAGTATTCAACTCCGGTACCACCTTTAACATTCCTATAAGAAAAGTGCAGTCCGGGTCTGAACTGTCTGCAAACAGCTACAGCTAACTTTGAACCTAACACCACTCTTAAGTATTCAACTCCGGTACCACCTTTAACATTTCTATAAGAAAAGTGCAGTCCGGGTCTGAACTGTCTGCAAACAGCTACAGCTAACTTTGAGTATGTGTCTAACTGTTTGAGCCAATCTTCATTTTCCCCTGGAGGGCACTGTGCTTTGGCTGTAAGCAGCCCCCCCCACCACCACCACCACCACACACACACACATCTTCCACTTTCTCTTATTCCCTTCTGTTAGCAAATAGTATCAATCACTGATCAATACTGTGTGTTTGTTTATTTAAACTATACCACAGTAGCCTACTGATACAAGGTTATCCTGGTTTTCCACCTGAGAAATTAAGACAAGACTTACAGTTTCAGAGCAGTCCTTGGTCAATTGTGATTGTTCTTAACACATATTTGTCTTGCTTTGGCTCATTAGCAGCAGTACAAAGAACTGCCTGCTCAAACCCTTGTTCTCCCCTCCCCTTCCCTGTTTATTACCTTAAGACAATCCCAGAGTTAATAAATGTTACCTGTGGCAGGCACCATTTGTAAAACTACAATCCACTCTGCTACAGGCCCCATGAAGGCTCAGTGTCTCTCCAGTAAGTGTTTTACAACTGTAAATGCCTATTTATGTTGAATTGTATTAGACATTTTACAACTGTATATGTTTATGTTGAATTTCAAGCCTGTACTCCAATCTGCTTACTTACACTATCAGACGATTTACCCCACTCATAGGACCAAAAACTGGGACTGGGTTAGCCCCGCTCCGCTTCGCCCTCGCTACGCTCAGGCTCGCTTCGCTCCCCTCCCTGCCCCCTTATCCCACCCGCCCCCACTGTGTCTACATTTATAGCCACTAGGCCACACCCCTACTTCCTCTCCAACCTACACAACTTCCTCTCCAATTTCCTTCCCCCCCCACCACTTTACTGTTTAACCACTACTATTCCTCTGAAGCACATTGACCCCACCCATTGATGACATATAACATGTCTATAAATAATTATAAACTCCTTCCTCTTATCTTACCACTCTTAATTCTGCCATACTTTCTTACTAGCTATGAAAATCTCACATTCGTAGGTTTCCCTTATCCAAAATGCCAAACCAAGACCCCTACCTCCACTGATCATGGAACTTGCCCACTACTACACTACACCAAAAATTATAAATTCCAACCACTTGCTTCTAAAAAAAACACTCCAATCAACACCAAAATCCAAATATGAACTAAAACTACTATTCAAAGTTATTAGACTACTAGCGTATCTAAGAAAAAACATAACCAAAGATGGGGACATCCATCCTAATCCAGGCCCAACCTTAACTCAAAATCCTACCAGCCCACCACTCTCCCACCGACTGGTCAACTCCCTCCTAATATGCCACTTAAACATTAGAAACCTAAACAATAAGATATATAACCTGCATGCTGTACTAGCCACATACCTCCCCAACATAATGTGTCTATCTGAAACATGGCTCCTGCCATCAACCAAAGACAATGAGATCCTGCCTCCTTGTTACAATATACTTAGGGCAGATAGAGTAAAGAAAAGAGGAGGTGGAATAGCTGTCTTATATAATAGCACACTTAACATCATAACTAACCCTATACAACCACCCCAGGTCTCTAACGCTGAAATACTAGCTCTAAAAATTCTACTAAATAATCATAAGGGCATTAACCTAATTGTCACCTATATTCCCCCTGGGAACAATGTCGAAACACTAGAGGTCATTCTACATTGGATAGCCAACAACTACCCTCAAGAAACCATTGTCCTCGGCGATGTTAATATTGACTGGAACCAATGCACAGCACAGTCCAACCCCATCCCTGTTAACCTACATGGATTCTCTCAGATAATATCATCTACCACACGTACGGGTAACAATAACCAAAAAGAGAGTATACTAGACTGGATACTCACCAACAGTCATCCCCAGAACTATATGTCTGGAACTCTCCCTAATGATCTTAGTGATCACCTGCTCACATACATCATGAAAGACAAAATTAATTGTACAAGCTTACCTATTTATAGGTCTATCAGATCCAAGAAAAACTTTGACCCAACTAAATTTCAACTTGAACTCAAATCATGTAACTGGACAAAACTAAAGTTCCTTCCCTTGATGAGGCAGTGTCATCATTTAACAATTCATTCCTTACTATACTTGACTCACATGCCCCTAAATGCTCAATAAGAATTAAAACTCAACTAGCACCCTGGCTAACAACAGACACCAAAACCAAAATAACAACTAGAGACAAAGCGTGGGATAAATGGCACTACCAAACTACCCTAGATCGTATCAAATTCCAACAACTTAGAAATGAGACTAAAAAAGCCATCATACTAGATAAGAAAAATTACTTCTACAATCTGCAACATAAACATCAGAATAACCCTCAGAAGTACTGGGCAGGCATAAATAAACTTCTCCAACCAGGCAAATCCACTACTCCGACCCCAGGAACATTATCTGACAAGAGCCAAGAAGATATAGCCAATTCATTCAATACTTTCTTCACAGAAACCATCCAGTCATTAGCTAACCAACTTTCTCCTCCCCACACTTCTATAAACACTATACCCGACTCACCACTCTCTTTTAACTTCCAGCCAGTGTCCACATCCTTTATCAGATCCCTTTTGAAAAAACTGAAGCCAACCACCCTTTCAGCCGATCTTCTGCCGGCTAAATACCTGCAAATTGCTGCAGATGTCGTAGCCTACCCTATCTCAATCCTAATTAACAGAACCATAACCGAGGCCTCAGTCCCCTCAATTTGGAAAATATCCTATGTTATTCCACTCCACAAAGGAGGTTCATCCACAGAACTTTCCAACTATAGACCTATAGCCATACTATCACCACTTGCCAAAATTATGGAAAAGTGCATGCACAACCAACTAATGCTCTATCTAACCCAAAATAAACTACTCACAGACTCTCAACATGGATTCAGACCCCATCATAGTACAACCACTGCCCTCCTCTCTTTTACTGAAAACATTAATCTTAACCGAATAATAAAAAATATCCTCCGCTCTCTTCCTGGACCTATCGAAGCCTTCGATATGGTAAACCATCAGTTACTTCTATATACTTTAAAAACCCTGTATCTAGATACTCCAGCCCTTGACTGGTTTCAAGCTTACCTCACTGGGAGACAACAAGCAGTAATGTGGCAAAACAAGCTCTCCTGCCTACTACCAAATACCATAGGAGTTCCTCAAGGTTCCATATTAGGACCTCTCCTCTTTTCAGTCTTCATAAACGACATCCAAACAGTCATCCCTGAAGCCACCTGGATTCAATATGCAGATGACTCGACTATAATATGTTCCAATGCCTCTCTTGCAAATCTACTAACTACCACCCAACATAGCTTCACCAAAGTCGAAAACTGGCTTGCCAACCATCTCCTGATCTTAAATCCAAACAAAACCAAGTTACTTCTCTTCTACCCAACCAATAGATCTCCGACTGAAAACTTCACTATAAAATCCAATAATGGGACCATCATCTCCCCAGACACATATACAAAGCTATTAGGAGTAAACATTGACAATAAACTCAGATTTGATATACATATCAACCAAGCAAGCCACAGCCCGTTCACACCTTCTCTCTACCCTACTATATGCCTCTCCTGTCCTCACTCACCTTAACAAATCTGATCTGGCCAAGCTCTCATCCTGCTATAATCACATTGCCAGGTTTGTTACAGGCCTACCCTACAGAATACACCACTGTACTAACCTGAAAAAGCTTGGATGGATAGAATTCCCACACCTTCTTCACCAGTCCCAACTCATAGAGGCCTTCAAAATCCTTAAACAACCTGAGAATACCCCAGCACTAAAAAACTTAATGACTCCCTACTCCAATCTAAGCTGCCTTCGCTCAGCAAACAGACCTGTCCAAACAACTAAATCTCTCAACCTAGGTGGTGACGCGCTATTTGCCAACACCACTGGTAAAATATGGAACTCTCTCTCAAATAACATCACGCTTGCAAATTCTCTAAGTCAATTCAAAAATAGTCTAAAACTCCACTTCAAGTCACACTGGCTATGTCCTTGCTCAAACCCAGACTAGCTCTGTGCCATTAACTAAAACATAAACAACTAGCTAAGATGATAAGTACTTTGTATACTGTGATAAAGAAATATGTATCCTGTCTAACTCTATGTCATTATACTGCCTACCGTCCTTGCTAATATGTTACTAATGTTACATTTGTAGTAATCTCAGAAATAGTAATGGCAGTCTTGTACTTGTATGTAAATAGCCTATGTTTTTATTAAGTTCTTTCAGCTCATTTACTGTACCTAATTATCAATGTAACTTCTGTTGGAGCTTTTCTCCCCGGGCCTCCGCTGAAAAAGGACATGTATCCAGTCGGACCATCCCGGTTAACAAATGTAAAATAAATAAATAAAATAAATATACAAGGCATACTTGTGCTGCTTCTTTATCAACCTGTGTCATTCCCGGGGTATGGCTGTTAGTCAGTGACATGTTGTCAGTGCTGACACAGAAAAGTGGCAGCCTTTTATACATTGACAGTACACTGACCTTCAGCTACCTGCTGTTCTACTAGGCACCATACCTCTCAACTTCTGAGAGCCAGACATTTGGACAAAGCCATAAGTGATTGGGGGACAGAAGCCTAAATATTGGCCTTACAAACTTAGAAAGGTGGTTCAATAACAGGTTTTGCATTAGCATCCATGTTTCTATAGGGTATGCAGTCTGACACTACAATCTGTCATTACTTTCTGACCTTAGTCTTGCGTGATTTGCCAATGAATTGCCAGACAACCACAATTTCATGGTATACAGACCACAATTATGATGCAAACCTCTGGACATTCTGCAACAGGTCTGTACAGTTGAGAGGAATGGGAGGCACTGAGTAGGTTACTCCAAGCTGTGTACTGTCCATACGTGTGGCCCCTGTCCATGACCTGTACAGCTTTCCTGCATTAACAGATATTGACATCTGGGCAGTGTGTACATCTCCTACTTTAGGTGTAGCTGACATGCATAATAGTTTGCACTGCAGTTCTCGGCGCATGGCCCTGTCAAAGACAGCACTGTACCTAGGCCACTACAACACAACAGCCGGGAGTAAGTGCTGGCCATATTCTGAGCACATTAACCACACATATACATAGCTCATTGACCCCTGCATATTGTGGACATGCAACAGGTTATCATGTGGACTGGGACAGCCCTGGCAATGTGTGCTCTGCTGCTATTTCCATGCAAACATACATGTTAATGCATTTCTATAAGAATATGGGTATCGGGGGCACATCTCTTAATTTTACACATTTGCACAGAGTGTGCTGATATTTGCTTTACATTTTGGTTCCATTCAGCATACTGTTATGCCCTGTCTTGGGGACTAGAGGCATATCACTAAAGACCACAGGTCAGATTGTAATGGGATACATTTGAGTTTCAGATTTCTTACCCTTTTTACTGTGTGTGTGAGTTGGAGAGAGGTGTCAGTCCCTGGGTGCCTACAGTGTCTGTATGTGTGCTATGTGTTGCCTCTTTGCCAAGGCCAAGGCATACTGGACACACCCCCGGTCTGCCTACAGGATTTGGTTCAGAGGGTTCCTCCTCCAAGTCCCTCTGTGCCTGTGGGGACCTTGTCAATGGTGGTGGGCTGTGTGGCCATTCCCCATGCTGTTCCTGCTACAGCTGTTTCTGCAGGATTATATTGTGTAGCATGGCACAAACTATGAACATGTGTGCACATGTGGCTGGAGTGTACTGCAAGGATCCACCAGATATGTCAAGGTAGCAGAACCGTGACTTGAGCATCCCAAACACATGGTCTGCAATGATCCTTGTTTGTGTGTGTGCCTCATTACGGTGTTCTTGAGTGGGTGTGTGTGCATTTTTGATGGGTATCATCATCCACAGCTCCAGTGCATAGCCAGCATCCCCACCGGATGGCCATATGGGATGTCCCCTATGGCCAACCCTTGGTACAGCTGTGAGGAATGCCAGATGTGGTAGTTGTGATAGCTTCCAGGGCTGCCAGCACACACATTAATGATAACGCCCTGGGCATTGCAAACAGCATGGCAGTTGATGGAGAGAAAGCCCTTGCAGTTTAAGTAGACCATATCCTGTTCACCGGGTGGTGCTTTGATGTGAACGTGCATGTAGTCTATGGCACTCAGTACCTCTGGGTAGTCTGCTACATGATACAAGAGGTGCATATTGCTGGTCCTCATGGGCGCTGGGAAAGTAAATGTGCTCACCGGCATGTGGTAGCATGGCATCCAGGAACTGGAGGAGTACCCTGGATGCAGATGCCTGTGAGACCCCCATGATGTCCCCAGCAGGTCTTTGGAAAGAACCTGTAGCTAGTATTCTTAAGGCTGCACATATCTTTGTATCCACTTGGATGGGATACCCTCTGTTGGCTGTGGGTCTGAGGTGAGACCGGCACAGCTCGATGAGTTATTGAAGTATGTCCCTGTCCACCCTTTAGTGCTCTATTATCTCCAGATCATGTAGCCCCTGGTAGGTTACCCTGTGTCTGAACACTCTACTCCTCCTCCTCAGTCTGGGGTGGTTGTCAGCATTATTCTCCTCACCGCTCTCAGCCTCTAGCACATACTGCTGTATCAAAGCAACAGCAGCCCCTAACATTTTGTCAGTTAAAATTCCCCTTAGTGTGTAAATCAATAGTGCACAGTTTGTGGAAAAAAAACAGACTGAAAAGTGTTTGTACCGTTTATACTGTTGTGCTGCAGATGCTGCCTGTATGATTGGCTGGCTATGATACATTCCACCTGCTTGCTATTTTATTTGTACTTGATTGCTTTTATTCTGCTATTTCCAACTTGTTTTTCTTTCCCTTTCTGCCCCTTTTAAGCCCTGGGCACTCAGTGCAAACCTGGTGCCCAAATATAAACAGTTCTATTATTTCCATTTTTTTTGTTTGTTTGTTTTAGACCCAGTGCATGCCACGCAAACCCATTTAGCTAAAAGTAACACTTTCAGGCAGAAATGGCCCTCCCCTGGATGCAAACACGGTCTTCATTTCATGGAATAAGTCAATACAGCCTCAGACACACCCCCTTGCTTAGCTGTGCTTAGCTAAGCTCAAATGGGAGCTGTGGCTCTCCAATATGATTACACCAAGTATGACACACACCCTTTTCATATCAGCTGCTTCTGCTTACAACACTGCTTTATAGCTCCTACATGGTTAGGTGCAGCCAGATTATGGTCTCCCATTTAGTGATTCAGTAAAATTTGCTCATTTGCATACCCCACTACCTTTGTCCCTAGTTACACCACTATACCACAGCCTTCCTTCTTAGCAACCAGTGTTACCTGTTATTGTTTTGATTCTGCATGCCTTACACTATAATGGCAAAATGCAGATTTCACATAAAATTGCCTTTTCACATTTTTTTTATTTTCATCACAATCCCGTTTGCATGCCGCTGCTCTATGCTTAAACGGCCAAAATCAGCCCCCAAAAAATAAACTTTTATTTTTATAATTTTGCAACTTTTTTCCAAGCCAGTAGCCATATTTTTGTCCATTGGCATGCCTAATGATTATAATACATGCTTTACTTTGAGCTGTCATGCCTCTGTTTTGATTTTTGCAGAAATGTACTCATTTAGTAATAAATACATTTCTACACCTCACACTGTTCTTGCACGGATGCCTGCCTGTTTACTGAATCACTAATTCACCTCATTTGCATGGTTTTCACCAGCAAATGAGGTAATTAGCATAATTAAGTGGTGTTGTTTACTGGATTGCTTGGTGGCCATATTCCCTGCAGGAGCTGTTCCTCTATTCCTGCATGGAAAAAATGATTTATTGAATCCTGGGGCATGTCTGTGTTGAGGCCCTTTTTTAGCCAGCACAGTCATAATAATAGTAAATGATACCTTATGCTGTGACTCAGATGTACTGTTTAACAATGTCTAAGCCCTGAACAGTTTTCATACTATGTGTTTTTCTAATGCACTATGCAGAGGAACTAGGTTAGAGCAATGTCAGTCATACAGCAGTACTTGTGTAGGTGATGAAACATAAACAACAATCGATGCATTGCATACGCTGGCTCAGCTGCTATCGCAGGCTAAGCGACAGTCAGCTACCATACTATGTATTGTACTATATGTAGGAGCTACATCAATGGCAATCATGTGGTACATGTCTGTTCATAATGAAACATGCACAAGAACAGAATGTTTGCCTACACTGCTTCAGTCAGCTACAACAGACAGGTTCTTGTGAACAAAACTGTATGTTGTAAAACCCAATTTTGAGATTATTTCCTCGCTGAGGATATACAGTTCAAAAACATGTTAAAATATACAGTAATAATCTAGTACTTATGTTCCATAAAGCCTAAATTGGATGAAGCTTTAATCAAGTGAAACAAACAAGTCAAAGCTTCGACTTCAGGAAACTAATAAATGAATTTGTGAAAGGTATTAGAATAAGCTTATGAATATTGTATACAGCTAATCTTGGAGACAAACCTTTTATCTTTCCTCCTAATAGATGAACAGTACCTTTCAGAGACAAGCTTTAACTGCCACTCAAGACATCCTTTCACTAGCATGCAATAAGAGAAGAACCAGTCAAATGCATCAAATAAACGTGAGTAAACTGTAAGTTATATTGTAATAAAAAATTATAAATAAATAAGTAACTGAAAGAAAAAGAGAAGATGAAATTGAAAGAGTCTCTTTATTACCAAAGGTTAAGTATTGCTGCATGGATGATATATAGCACAAAATCAAATCTGATTACCCAAAAACAAACAAATTAAAACTTATGAAGGATTTAAGGAAGAAACATCTGTGGCAGAAAATGGCAAAAATCTGATAGAGTGGCCACATTTGTCATTCCTCATATCCTGCAAATTAAGTGCATAAGAATCACTGATGAAACACATGCAGACACAGTCAAAACAAAATCCATAGTAGGAGAAGAGATGTGCCTTATTCAAGTAGAAGTAGTGATTGTGCCCTCACTTTAAGTGTATTTACTGTGTCAAACCGACATATACCAAGAAATGCTAGTCAAGTTATAAATGCTAGAACTTCAGAGTGAAGCATGGGTCACCCTAAGTGTTGATTTATGTAGATGTTTTAGCAAAATAAGCTATCAACTTGTAACTATTAATGACTGCAGTATGTTTTATCTAACAGGAATTGCTTCCTCCACATAACAGAATGTTATACTTCAGTGATGGCTAGATTTTTTCTATAATTGATCTATTTGAGATTATAAAATGAAGCTGTACTCTGCCATTCAGTAGTATGCAATCTGAAAACTTCTACCAAATCTAGTTATTTTTTTGATACAAAAATAATACATCCATTGTCACACGCTTGTGGCACAGTGAAAACATTTAAGCAAGTTTTTTTTCCAAATCAGTAATAACCCAGAAATAAGGCAAAGTCACCAAACAAAACACCTAAAACAAAAAAGTAGATTTAGCTCCTTCATCCTATACTTTCTAAATTGCTAGTACTTTGATATACTTGGTTCGTGGCTTGTGCTTAGTGCAACTTTCAGCAGCTGTTTTCTTGTTTTTTGTTTTTGTATTAGAGCAGACAGGTCTGCCAGCTTAGTGGTAGAGCTATTTAAAGGCTTGACTATGACACAGGTAACCTAGGATTGGTTAGTGGTTTGGGCATCTACTGGAGCTGATGCCAGCATGATGGACATATCTATCTTTGGGGCATATGGCAGTTTTGGGCAGTGAACTACCATGATCTCCATTTAATAGGAACAGTGAAGAATAGACCAATTCAGGGACCATGCTATGAACATAGTTCTCACGGGTACACAGAAGCAAGCAAAAATGTGTGGAAGGCATATTGCCACAGGGTAGGGTTATAGTCATATCAGAAATATTCTCTTTACTAAGATGCATGTGAGGGTACTAACCACCTCCATGGCTACCTTTGTGATCGCATCTCTGGATGGGTATCTCCCCTACGGTTGCTATAGCAAATACTATGGGAAAAATGAGTACAAGTTTGATTAGGGTGAGGTTTAGTGAAGTTGGCAGGCAAGGAGGTCAAAATACATATAAAAATATTAGGCCGAGATGAAGAAATGCCATGACATAGCAACCACCATTAAAGTAAGTTACTTAATCTGCGGATCCAGGTATAAGGGCCACAACTAGACTGCAAATTTGAAAACATGATGTGTCACTACAGCAGCAGGGATATGTGATAGATACATACGTGATACAAAGAAGCTTTGCTCAAAATTGTAAATGTTGCAGTATGACAACAGCAACAACAACAAAAACTGTTAGAAATGATCCCTTGTGTCCAGCCCAGACCAGGATGTAGTCACAAAAAGGAACAGCAAGGAAAACATGGCATTATATTCGATGCCAAGATAAAGAGAATGAGAGAAAGACATTACCAGATATCTTTCATTCCTCAGCACAATTTGTGGAAATACAAATAGTTAGCAAGATACTGATGCTGGCATTCTATTTGTCTATGTCCAAGCAGATTATAAGAAACCTTCCAGCTTCTCTGATAATCCCACTGCAAGTATTATTAATTATGCCAGCATCAGTACCATTACTGAAGATCTCTGATAGTAGTCAGAAGAAATTTGTACAAAAATATACTTTTTGCTGTGCTATTAGGTAATATCTGAGCGAACTGTTTTTCTATTACATGGTCTGCTTGCTGTAATGGAGGCTGAAGTATTAAGTTGTGACTACATATGTAAAATGTATTTCATGCAAATGATTTTTCATTTACCTCTTTGAAAAGAAAGTTAATAATGGAATGACTAATGCATCTTCAATTCATTTTAGAATATATAAATTTAAAATGTGTAATTGTATAGGTAAGTTTTTAGAAGTGATTCATAAAACCCTCTTGTACAGCATATGGTATCTTAACTTAAATTATTAGTATTGCCCTTGTATAGAAAAGCATTTCAACTAATTCAAAATGTGAATAAGTATCTTGCAGTTTTCAAAACTTCAATTTGAAAATGCTTACAAATTAGTACTATAAATAACTATGCCATATTATTGAAAAGCAGTGCTGCAGTCATAAAGCAATGTGCTAATGAATAATATGTTTAAATCCCATTGACTTCTATCACTACAATAGAACATGTGTACTGTATGAACAGAATGGGAGATGTAATATTGGAGATCAGTTCCTAGATGCCTAATTTATGCACTGGGAAAAACTGATATCTCATTTTATGCTTAAACTGAAAATAAGAGCTATACACTCATCCGATGGGTGGCAGAGTGGTGTGGCAGTTAGCATTCTTCAGAGGTTCATAGGTTCATAGGTGTGTGCTAGGCTACTTGCCCGGGACCCTTTACAAGCCTAGCCCATAGGATTACCCTGGCATCGTACTACCCGACCTTAGTTCCCAGTGCCGCTGTCGAGTAGAGCCACTGGAGTAACCCCTGGATGAATTTTCTATTTCCCATCCACTCATCAAGATTTCTCTTGAAGCAGGCCAGAGGCCACCGAGGTGCTCTGCTTGACATGTATGGGAAGTCTATTCCATAGCATGGGCAGCTCTGAGTTGTGAACTTGTCCCTCCAGCATGTTTTGTTGATTGCGGTAATGAGGTTGAGGTCTCTGGAGCGTGTGGTGTGGAGGGATTGGGATTTCTTTAGATATAGCATTTCTAACAGAGCTGGGCCAGACATGACTTTGTAAGTCAAGCAGAGATTGTCTCTAAGTAGGCGATATGAGACAGAGAATAGTTCGAGTTTTTTGAGTCTGTCCATATAGGACAAATGTTTAAGGCCTAGTATCCTCTTTGTGAGGTACTTTTGCGGCCTCTCCAGTTGGTGCAAGTGTTTAGTGAGGTACATGCCAAATGGGGCATTGTACTCAATGACTGGCCTATGAGGGAAGAGTAGAGGGAGACAATGACCTCTTTCTTCCTGGATGCAAAACCCTTAGTAATGAGATGTGACATAGAAGGACTTTCTGACCACAGTGGCAATGTGGTGGTTAAAAGAGAGGTTGCTGTAAACCTGTGTTCCCAGATCTCTTACTAATGCTTTCTGCGTTCAGTGGACTACCATCAATGTGGCAATTCATGGAACCAGGTTTTTCCCAAAGGGAATGAGGACACATTTTTTTGGCATTGAGCTTAAGGCCATGGTTCTGACACCAGTCATTGGCCTCAGTGAGGCATTTCTGTAGGATGTCAACATCACTTGGGGAGTCAATAATAGCTCCCAGCTTGCAATCATCTGCGAACTTTGTCAGCCAGAGTCCCCTCGTGCTGGCCTGGACTTCAGAGAAGTAGATGCCAAACAGGAGAGGACCCAGGACCAAACCCGTGTGGGACTTCATTCGTGACTGGTCGGCAGTCTGACTTGGAGTCAGCTATTTTCACACTGTGGGTTCTACCCATGAGCCAGTTTGCAACCCACCTAGTGACATAATATCCTTCCGTCCCATATACCCATCCTTAGAAAACAAACCAAAAAAAATACAAATGTTCAAATACATCTCTATTCATGTTTTTTTTTGCCAGAGGAGGACCACAGAAATGAAATGCAAACCTTTCATCCATTTTGATTATCAGTATACTGGGACTTAACATATCAACAGTGGTTGTATGGCAACATGCGAAATGAATGGGTGACACCACCTGAACTCATGGGAACAAAGCTAGGGTTAATTCAGAAGAGCCAACTTAAAAGATAGGCATAACTGCATGTAGACAAACTACCCAGATTGATTTCTGAAGCCAAAGAAAACCCACAAGGATGTGGGTAGGACATGCAATATCTGTAGAGAAAGCAAAAAACAGAATCAAACCACAGGCCACAGCTTTGAGACACCGACATGTCACAAAACTAAAACTAACTTCCTTTTTATTAAAAAAGTCTGCTGTTTCAGTCCCAAAAGTCAGTTATAAACAACTGTACCACCGACTGGCATACAAGTTTAGATGGAAAACTCTTCTTTCACATTATTTGGCAGTTCTGGAATTAATAGACAGACTTTTTCAGTTCTGTTTCACCTAATAATGCTACTAAGCAATGTTATGACAACCCAACAAGGAATTAATCTTATTATTGACAAAAATAAAAAAAAATAAAGTGGTCTGTCAAAGACTGGTGTACATTTGAACTCTTTCTGGTATGGTCATGCTACCACATGATGTGAAATTAACATGTATGAACAGATAACAAACTTCAGTACTATGACAATTTCTAAAACCACATTTCAGAACAAACTGGTAGATACAGTTTAATAATATTTCTGTTCTTAATTGCTTAACATTTAATATTATGTTACAAACACAGTATTTATACAAATTACACACTGCTGAAAAATTACATACTGCTGAATTACAATCCTTTTTAACCACTGTGGATCTGCTTTAACTTCATAACTAGTCAGACCATGCATGTGCTGCTCTACAAAAATGGGAGAAAGGAAAGGGAAAAAGGGTGTGGGTAACGTACGACCACCTCAACACCTCACAGAAGGCTACTATTTCTTCAATCCTGTCCCATCCTAGTAAGTCACATTTACTGTATACAGTCTGAATACTAACACCAGAGGTAGCCTTTACATTTGTCTTTTCCTGTTACCATCTTCTTATATTTGACCAGTTCAGCTATCAACTTAAAGTTCATGCAAACTGACTGAGCATCTGTTTAGGTTTCTAGTGCCATGTTTTTTTTTTTTTTTTTTTTTTTGCAAAAAGGAATAACCAAACAAATATCCTGAGACAGAACCTGGTGATTTAACCATGCTATGGCATAATTAGCATAATAAAGTCTGAAACACTTGCATAGACCACTGTACTGATTCATACCAAGCAAACATGTGTTAAAAAGTGCATCATGCTTAGCTGCTGTAACTGCACTTTCAAGAGAGTAACTACTTATATTTTGTGAAAATTAGCTAGATAATTACACTCCATTTTACTGAACAGCAATTAGCATGACATCATGGTCTGTTATTATTAGTGTTTCAGGGAAAATAAAAAAATATATTCCACAGCCTAAGTCAGTGTTGCTGATAATTCTATAAAAAAGGATTTTCAGCTTATCTATAAAGGGTATGGCAGTCCAGCACCAAACCAGATATTTATCTGTCATTGTTTAGGGTTAAAAGAAGTTGCAATATTTCATTGTTTACAGAAACGAAATTACAGAATAATGTACTGATTAATACAGACAAATCAATTTCAGTTACAAATAGATTTCTACTAGATGACACAAATGCAGTTTTGTCAGGATTTAAAGGATCAAAGATTACAACAGTTAACAGTTAAAAGAGTAACATCTCCATACTAGGTATGGACATGTCATCAGAGTTACATGTTGTTGTAGACTTCAGTAACAAGATTTTATGGAACAAATAAAAGTGCTACAGAATGTACAGTAGTGCACCTAGATGACACTTGTAAGAATTTGCATGCAGTAGATTGTGCAAATGTACAGAATTTGAAGAATTGATTATGACAGGAACATGCAGATTTATGGGTTAAAGAAAAAGTAAATTCCTGTTCAGCTGATACAGCTGAAGTGCTTAGAAAGACTTATTGGGAATGGCCAGTGGGAAAAAATGGTAACCATACGCACATGTTATACAGGGTATACCAGAAATGACAGTCAAGTTAATTCACAGAATAAAGGGTTTGCAATTACAGATATGGCAAATTAATTTTTTGTGTTATTGTTTTATCAGACATTGTTGAGACCTTTTGTATTAAGATAGTAACGTTTTGCAATGCATAAATAATATCTTGATACAGACAGAGACAAAAAAGCATTCATAAATATTAAATTGTGTTTTGCTAATTTACAGAATGCAAAATTTAACGTCAATGCTACATTTTAGAAGTAACAGTAGAGTTAAAAGTTCAGATCCCATGCAATAAAAGAATGCATCATAAATGCTATGTGTCATTAAAGCCACAGGTTCAACTCCTATGTCATACTTGTATAAAAGGCAGAAAGGTAAAGTTCCAAAACTAGATCAGTTCCGCTCTAGTAATAAATGTGTATACTATATGAAGAAACTTGACATACTTGTATAAAGGACAGACAAGTAAACTTCCAGAATCAGATCATTTCACTTCTAGTAATAAACGTGTCTATGTAAATAGTTTATGATTGTTTATATTTCATGCAGAAATTCCAGTTTATCAGATTACAAGCTAGCTCAGAGAGCTGAATTAAAGATGGTACTGTATGCAACAGTATGGTAAAGATCACTTTAATATTGTTAGTGACAGTTATGCAGTTACAAGTGTTATTATTTATCCAATAAATCCTTGCAGCATTCCATGGTACTGAAAAAATTAAATGATGTCAGCTAAAGGAATGGCTATATTAAGGCAGTGGTAAACGAGCAACTATGTTAAGGTAGTGGGTAGAGATTTACACACAGAACAGTATGGTACTACCTGAGGGTCACAGAGTAAAAGTAAAAGGTTCAACAGTTAAGACTGATTTTATAGAGGTGCAGAAATGCAAAAAATTTTGAAATATTAATACAGTGTTAGATTACTACTTTCGTTTCATATGAGGTCATGACAGAAAAAAACAATGCCACTAAGGTTTTCATTTTCATTTAATAATAAAGTTATAGCCTTTCCATTTTACTGCAGTACATTATGAGTTCAGTTACAGGCTTACAAGAATGTGTTTATTAGTAACATTAGTTTAGTTCACTATGGTACATTATCAATTTGCTTACAGACTTACAAGAATTTATGTTTATTTCATGCAGAAAAATAGAAATAAAGTCAGGACAACAAGCAATATATTTATTAGTAACACTGGTTTAGTACATTATAGTACATTATCAGTTTGCTTACAGACTTGCAAGAACTTATTCGCAGCATATGTTTATTTCATGCAGGAAAATGTAAGTAAAGTCAGGGCAACAAGAAATGATATCAGGTTAGAACTGTTAAAGCAGTAAATGTTATTTTAGCAATCTGATACTTTTTGTGCTTTGCAGAAATAATTTCCAGGTTGATTTAAAATACAGTCAAAAACAGCAGTCACCCAGCCTTGCACAGGAGATGAAAAAGGGGGAGGTTTGGAAGGCCTAAGCAAAAAAGAGATACCGAAAAAGATATTTGAAAGCAGCCTCCAATACCTCAGCAGTGACTGGGACAATGCAGAGTAGGACTTAAACTTGGCAAGAGCTGTGGTGCACAAGTCAAGCATCTACAGAAAATCTCTGTACAACAAATGTGCATTTATGTAAATTAGAGTTAAATCAAATATATAAATGTTCTCTTGTTTTCAGACAGTTGTCTAACAGTACTAGTTTTCAGTTTATGTTTTTATCTATGTTTACATTTATCTATGTTCAGGTAACAAAATATATTTCTTTAGTATTAGTTTAGTTAGTTTCCAAAATATACACAGCTATTTTAGATGTTCAGTACAGATATGTATCACTCCAATGTAAATTTCAGGCAAGATTCAGATTATGACATGCATACCTAGTTATTTGTGTTCAGTGCAGTACATTTCACTCAAACTTCAGAATGTAACATTATCACTCAGTTATACATTTCTAACATCATTATGTAAATTTCAGCTAGTTTCAGAATTTAACATTCATACTATGTTATGAGTTCAGTATAGTGCATTTCAGTCAGATTTCAGAATATAACATTCATACTCTGTTATGACATGCAATTACATCACACTTGATTCAGTCATTAGTTTTAAGGGTAAAGTGACTGAATTATTTGTAAACAGCATTAGTACATCACACATCACATTATTCAGTTAGTTTTAAGGATGAAGTAACAGAATTATTTGTAACAAACTTATTAAAATACGTTAAGTTATTAATAGTTATTCAATATACTCAAGGCATCACAAGGCAAGCTTAATTTGTTAATTAATTTACAGATTGCAGTGCACTCTACATAATTATTGTACATTAGACATAAAGTTAAATGGACACTGACAGAGTATGCAAAGGTATAAAGCTGAAATACAGAAAGCTTAGATTTTAGTAAACTATTATAGCACATAAATATTTATAGGATATTTAGGACACAAATTTAGACGGCAAACATCTATTACAGCACAAAGAAATTGAAAAGGTAAATATAGTTATTAACAAATCTAGCTGAAAATTTACAGACACAAGTTAATACGGTATATGGTAATTATGCTTCAAGACCAGTTATAAAGGTATCCCTCTAGTGCCAAGTTCGGTTAGTCTTCAGAAAATGGCCATCATGCTTGATAGGCTATATAAGGAAAAAGGAAATGGACTAAAATACAATATTTGAGAATTTAAATGTATGGACAACAGGGAAAGGTTTAATTTTCTATAAGATAGAGACATCATGGTACAATAAGGCACCAGTCCATAAGGTAAAAAACATAGGCAATAGTTAGTGTAATTCTATCATTACAGCATACAGCAATAGGGAAGAAACATAGGCAGGGTTAACAATTTGTGCTCCATCTAACTTGACTGGAGATTCACAGAGACAAGTTGAGGATGTGTATGGCATTTTCCTCATGCTGTTTCTGGAACAGCAGGATTGAAAGATTTACCTGGCCTAACCAGTTTTAGAAACCATGGAATTAAAAGGCACTGCTTTTTAGAATAATGTGCAGGTTTTAGAAACATCATGCATGCCTAACAACTTAGACTTAAAGACTCTAAAGATTATGAATCTAGGTAATGGGATAATCACTGGAGCTGGTATAGTTTCTGCATATGGAGCTGTTAAAGCTATTTGGGAGTTACATAAATTACCACAAGAAGCAATGTGTGTCCATGCAGCAAAAATGAAGTAACAACAAAACAAATCAAAAATGCTTACATAGTGTTCTCCCAGTCTTGGTAAATCAGCCAGTTGATGTTAAGAAACAAATGACTATAAAGGAGTGTATTAAAACAAAAATGTTGTTGTTGTTGTTGTTGTTGTTGTTGTTGTGTCTTTCGGCTTGTTTTAATTTGTTCAAGAAACAAGTCTTTCAAATAAAACAGATAAAAGTTAAGCACTTTCATCCTTATTGGTAGGACCTCATCAGAACTAGCTATCCATTACATAATACAGGTGTTATATAAAACAGTTTAGTTACTATCTATGTGTGTCCCTTATTCCCTGACTACTGGGTCAACTCTAAGAGGTGTGTTGTCAATATGATAGTTATCAGGGAGGGAGGGATGACTTGTCAAAGGATACTATTATACATTTCTTGGCATTTAGTTTTAGTCCATGGCTCTGACACCAGTTATTTGTCTGTGCCTGCCACTCCTGGAGAACATTTGTGTCAGTGTGAGATTCAATGACTGCGCCTAATTTGCAATCACCTGCAAATTTAGTCAGCCACAGACAGCTGACATTGGCCTTGACTTCTGAGAAGTAAATGCCAAAAAGGAGCGGTCCAAGGACTGATCCCTGAGGGACTCCACTTGTGACTGGCCTCTTTGTAGGGGTGAATTCCCCAATTCTAACTTTCTGGGTCCTGTCTGTGAGCCAGTTAGGTATCCACCGGGTGACATATGGGTTTGTACGTAACCTTTTGAGTTTGTCAGCAATGCCCTAGTGGGGTATTGTGTCAAATGCCTTGGCCAGGTCAAGGTAGGCAGTGTGAATGATTTTGCCCTCATCCATTACTTTGGTGACCTTCTCAAAGACATCCACGAGGTTGAGTAGGCATGATCTGCCCTTGACAAAACCAAACTAGGTTGGGTCCTGTGTCTGGAGGTTTACTATATCTCTATTTATCATCTCTATGATAATAGTTTCCATGTATTTACATATAAGACTAGTGAGACTTATGGGTCCCTAGTTTCAAGGGTCTGTAGATGGCCCACCTTTGTGCAGAGGGATGACTGTTGCCTTTCTCCATTCATGAGGCACAAAGCCTGTTTGGAGGCTACAGTTAAATAGTAATTCCAGATGCCCTGATAGGTCATGTTTCATGCTATTTAGAAGCCATCCTGGGATATTGTCTGGGCCCATTGATGCAGTGTTCTTGGTCTTAGAGAGAACATTAAGGACCTCTTCTGTAGTGATAGTAGGGGAAGTTATATTTGATCATATTTCCTGAGGGAAGGTTGAGTGGGAGAGAGGAGTAAGGTTGGAGCTGAAATTATCAGCCAGGAGGTTTGCTATATCTTCTGGCTCAGGATAGGTGGCTCCATTTACAATGAGCTCTGCACACAATTGTGTATTGCTTTTGAGGTTGCAGACATAGCTAAAGAATGCTTTGTAGTTGTCCTTGGCCTGGGTGGCCAAACTTATCTCAAATTTGGCTTTGGTAGACCTTATGTATCCTCTGACTTGTTTGTTTAGTTTGATGAGAGTGCTTTTATCCTTCTGGATGCTGCACCTCCTAATCCAAGCCATAAGGATGAACTGTAGAGGGGGAAAGGGGCAGCCTTGTCTAGTTACAGATATATTCTAGTGGGAAAAAACAACATTAGAGTAAACATATTCAGATGTGGTCACATATAATAACTTATACCAATAAAAAAAAAATAAGGAAACTAATTTTTTGCACAGTCTGATACATTTATGCCCAACTTAACATTGTCAAAGGCATTGTGATAATCCAACATAAGTGCTGCTGCAGGCATATTCAGTTCCCTATAGGTCAACTGTATATTTAAATAAAGCTGTAATGAGTCTGGTCCTCCAACTTTTCCTTTAATAAATGCCAAATGATTTGGACCCAACACAATAGGAATAAATGTTTCCAGTCTGTTATCTACAACTTTGTCAAATATTTTAACAGCATTTACAGCAGTAAAATAAATCTAGAGGAAAAGGACAAGGTTGTGCCTTTACCTGTCTTACAGAAAAAATATCCTAATTACATGCCAGTTGTACATTTATAATAAAGGAGGCACACACTGATTTTTAAACACCTTAAAAATCAAATTATATACAGACCAGGCATGGGGCCTTACCATTCAGTAACACATTTATTGCTGTAGAAATTTCAGTTAGATATAGAGGGTTGTCCTAATATGTCAGAGTGAGACTATGATACTTTAACTAATTGCAATTCCTGAAGAAGAAAAAAAAAATAATGCAAATCAGTTTGAGTGTCACTGGGCCCCCTTCCTACTGAAAATTAATATTCTTCCTCCAATATAATATGTATCTTCCCAGGGTCTATGCATAAGTCACTCTTAGAACTATTTAACATCTGGATATGTAATTCTTGATTCCTTTCTCTACACCTTTTAGCTAAGAACTTTTTTGTGAGCTTAGTCAGATTAATCAGTAAAAATCAAGTGAAGATTGCATCAACAAAAGAGGATCCAAGTATTCCACAGAGAAAAGCATGCTGAACACTTGTAATTTTAGCACCTTCATTCCTTTATTATTTAGAACTTCATCAGAAATAAAGTGCAGTTAAACATTAGTGTAATACATAAGGCAGACTGGCTAATCAGCATGAGTAAAAAAGCCTACCACAGGTCAATAATAAAAAAGGTATATTTTGGCTACGAGACTTATGCTACAGATGACTAACAGGTGGCACTGTTGTAAGAGGGTAAATGACTTTGTATTACTATGTCAAAACAATAAGTGAGAAGGTCACTGAAAAAACAATCAGTAAAAGCAAAATGAAAATGCCAGCAAAGCTATAACTTCCATTGAGTGTATCAGAGGCACATGGGGTATATGCAAATGATCCATGCACGCACTTGAGACTCTCCTCAGTATGGAGAATATCGATATCTGTGCAGTAACAGAAACCTGGTTCAAGGCTCCTGAAAGCACCCCAGCACTACCAGGTTATACTTTATACCATGCTTTTCGGCCACAAAACTCGGACTGAACCACAAAAGGAGGGGGAGTATCCATATACATCAAAGATACCCCCACCTCCAGGTTAGTAGCACTGCACGAAGCATCAGAGATCATCCATGTGTAACTAACAGTGGGCAAAACTGCCTTTCAGTTTGTAGCCTGCTACAGACCACCCTCCCTAACTCAGGAACCCCACTCGGCTTTCGTGAGAACACTAGAAAATATGAAGGTCTCTCCAAACACCATTATATTGTGTGACTTCAACTACCCAAACATTGATTGGGAAAACTACTCAAGCCCAAACACCCTCGCCCAATGGTTCCTAGAATTTATAAACTCAAATGCTATGGAACAACTGGTCACCACTCCCACAAGAGGGGAGAACATATTGGTCCTGGTCATCACCAACATGGGGTTTCTATCTTCCACACCAGAGGTATATCCCTCATTGGTAAGATCAGACCATAAATTAATCTCACTGGACATATATATCCCATACCCACCCCCAGCCAAGGAAAGCACAGTAAAGAACTTCTCAAAAGCAAACTTCACACTTCTCAAAACCGAGGTGGAATCTTTCAAAGGCCCCGGGCCAGTGAAAACTACAGCCCAAAACACAGAATCCTTTACAAAAGCATTCTATGGACACCTACAGGAATGCATGGAGCATGCTATCCCAAATAAAACTAAGACTCACTCCTCCAAAGGCAGGAGACCTGTCTGGTGGACCCTGGCCATAAATAAGCTATATAACAGAAGGAGGAAGCTACTACATGATAGAGCAAAATCCCAAAAAGGGAAGGCATCTCTGATCAGTACTAGCAAGAAACTACGATCCCTCATAAAATCATTTAAGGCAAACTTTGAAAGAAAAATTGCAGAAGACACTAAGGATAATCACAAGGCCTTCTTTAGTTATGTCAGGAACCTGGGAGGTAACTCCCAGATATGCTTTGAGTTAGTGCAAAATTACAAAAAATACACTGAACCCACAGACATTGCCAACATCCTGGCAGAAAGGTTCGGTGCAAACTCCCCCCCCCCTTCCCCTCCAAAAGAGCAAATGTCTATCCCAACAGAATGTAGCCTCCCTGTGATCACAGATTCACAGGTGAAAGCTACCCTCTCCAAAGCAAAATACTCAGCATCAGTGGGACCAGACGGTGTACTGGGCTGTGTCTTACATGAGCTCCAAGAAGAACTAAACCCTCACTTAAAGACACTGTTCACTCTCAGCCTTACTACAGGATATGTACCAAAGGAATGGCATAGAGCAACAGTGGTCCCGCTCCACAAAGGTGGTGCCACAATGGACCCCAGAAACTACTGCTTTATAAGCCTGACCAGCCTGGTCTGCAAGGCTATGGAGTGCATCATCATGGAAATCATAAACAAGGACATTGGGAACCTCCAGACACTGGATCCTACCCAATTCGGCTTTGTTAAGGGCAGATCCTGCCTCTTGAACCTGGTCAACTTCTTTGAAACTGTTGCCAAAGCCATAGATGAAGGGAAGGTTGTCCACACAGCCTACTTGGACCTTGGAAAAGCCTTCAACACAATACCCCACTCCGGCATCATAAATAAGCTCACTAGCTTAAATATCAACCCCTATGTCACAAGATGGGTTGCAAACTGGCTTAGGGATAGAACCCACATGGTCAGAATTGCAGGAGCAATGTCAGACTCTAAACCAGTTACAAGTGGCGTCCCACAAGGCTCAGTCCTGGGACCTCTCTTGTTCAGTATATATTTCTCCGAGGTACAGGCTAACATGGGTGAACTATGGCTGACAAAGTTTGCAGACGACTGCAAACTGGGTGCCATAATTGACTCTCTGGCTGACAAGAGCATCCTCCAAAAGGGTCTCACAGAGACAGATAACTGGTGCCAGAGCCATGGCCTAAAGCTAAATGCCAAAAAGTGCATTGTCACCCCCTTTAGGAAAAACAAAGTGCCCACAAATTACCACATAGGTGGTAATCCATTAAGTACGGAAGACGTAATTTGGGACCTGGGGACCCAAGTAGATAGTAATCTCTCCTTTGACAATCACGTTGCCAAAGTAGTTAGAAAGACCTTCTATATAGCCCACCTTATCATGAAAGGGTTCGCATCTAGCTCAAGAGAGGTCATTGTGCCCCTCTACTCATCACATATCAGACCCATAATTGAATACAATGCCCCATTTGGGATGTACCTTACCCGACACCTGCAACAACTGGAAAGACCCCAAAGGTACCTCACCAAGAGGATCAAGGGACTCAAACAGATGCCCTATGCACTTTAGCTAAAGAAACTCCAGCTCTACTCAACTGCATACTGCCTACTCAGAGGTGATCTGTGTCTGACGTATAAAGCCATGTCCAACCCAGAATTAATGGACATGCTCCACCTCAATAAATCCAAGTCCCTTAGAGCTACATGCTCCAGGGACTTGAACCTCAGCACAGAAATAAACAGGACATGCTGGAGGGACAGATTCATGTCCCAGAGGCTCCCCTCACTCTGGAACAAAATCCCAATCCATATTAGGCAGAGTCCCTCACTGACCCTATTCAAGAGAAATTTGACGAGTGGATGGGAGACCGTAAGTTTACCCCTAGGATCTCTTCTGTGTCCTTGCTAGACAGAAGTACAATAAACTAACATTAATATGGCTACCTTCTGTGACCTACTATACAGAGACACAGTCAACTAATTTAAAAGGGTGGCGAAAGCCAAACACACTCTGGCTAGGCTTATAAGTGCCGTAGTGCAGATAGCCTAGTATCAACCTATGAACCTTACGAACATCAGGTGTTTCAGCAAATTGGTGATTCTGAATGCCCATGACTTGTTTGGTCATTTTAATAGACAATTTCAGGCCAAGAAAGCCAAACCCTACAAACTGTGGATATGCATATTTCAGCCTTGTTATGACCTCATCAGTACAGCACAAACAGCGTGCTTGACTAAACAATAGAAACCCAGGGCTGTTATATCCAGCTGATGTCCATTATCATTAGGGTTACTGCAAAAATATTCCAAACAACAAACTAAAACAATAAATGAGAAGGTCACCGAAAAATCAATCAGTAAAAACAAATGAAAACTCCAGCAAAGCAAGAACATCCTCTGAGTGACCTCCGAAACCTCTTGTATCAGACGCACATGGGATATATGCAAATGATCCTTATGAACATCAGGGTCTTCAGCTAATTGGTGATTCTGAATGCCCATGACTTGTTTCGTCATTTTAATGGACAATTTCAGGCCAATAAAGGCAAACCCCACTAGCTGTGGATATGCATATTTCGGCGTTGTTATGATCTCATCAGCACAGCACAAGCAGAGTGTTTGACTAAGTATTAGAAACACAGGGCTGTTATACCCAGCTGATGTCCATTATCATTAGGGTCACTGCAAAAATATCCCAAACAACAAACTAAACAAAACATCTTTGGGCATATTTGGGTTTTGTTCATTATATTTTTGTACTTCCCTGTGGCTTCTTTTTCCTGGCAGCCCAAAGTTACTTGAATTATAAAATGTTTTTCATTGCTATATTATATTAAGGAATAAAAACATTTATTTGAGTCTTTTAGCAGTTTTTCATGTGCAAGTATTTTTTCTTCTAATTTCTCACTTAATCTTTCTACATATCTTCTTTTTAGAAATCCAGGGCTTCTTGCTGAATAGTAATAAAACATAATTTCTTCCTTATCCTCAACAGTCTACTTCATCTCTATACCTCTTTTTTTGGCCTGTCAGTTTTTGTGTTTTGTATAGACTACTTCCATCTGTAATGAGGGGGGTGAGGCACCTATCTTGTAGTTATGTATAATACCCTCTGGGCAGAGGGCCTGATACTGACAGGCACAATAATGTCACAAGTTTAAGTATTACAAGTATAGAAGTAGCTAAGAAGCACTAGAAACATAACAAAGCATTATATAGAATGATGACATTTATATCACTTGAGATCATTGATTATCAGCAGTTCAAAAAACAGAATATCAGATATAGTAGTCCACGAAAAAAGACAAAAGTAGCTTTATCATTGGAATCACTACATGTGTCTCTAGTCCACATTACATAAATAGATACAAATACATGCGTCTCTAGTCCACATTACATAAATAGATACAAATACATGCATCTCTAGTCCACATTACATAAATATATACAAATACATGCATCTCTAGTCCACATTACATAAATAGATACAAATACATGCGTCTCTAGTCCACATTACATAAATAGATACAAATACATGCGTCTCTAGTCCACATTACAAATACAGATACAAATACATGCGTCTCTAGTCCACATTACATAAACAGATACAAATACATGCGTCTCTAGTCCACATTATATAAATAGATACAAATACATGCATCTCTAGTCCACATTACATAAATAGATACAAATACATGCGTATCTAGTCCACATTACATAAATAGATACAAATACATGCGTCTCTAGTCCACATTATATAAACAGATACAAATACATGTGTCTCTAGTCCACATTACATAAATAGATACAAATACATGCGTCTCTTGTCCACATTACATAAATAGATACAAGTACATGCATCTCTAGTCCACATTACATAAATACATACAAATACATGCGTCTCTAGTCCACATTACATAAAGAGATACAAATACATGCGTCTCTAGTCCACATTAGATAAACAGATACAAATACATGTGTCTCTAATCCACATTACATAAATACATACAAATACATGCGTCTCTAGTCCACATTACATAAATACATACAAATACATGCGTCTCTAGTCCACATTACATAAATACATACAAATACATGCGTCTCTAGTCCACATTACATAAATAGATACAAATACATGCATCCATTCACATACATACAGACACACACATATACTCTATCTGAACATCTACATCAGAGATTGCTAGAATTCAATATATCTTTTAGCTACTGGTAGTGACAGGACCAGATAACCAGAATTCTTTATGATATCTAGTTGCTTAAGCCAAATTATTCAGTATCTCTTATTACAAGAAAAAATGTTTATATATTTAAATGCACCCCCGGATTCACGAATCCTCCGTCTTACTCAGAGGCTGCAGTTGAACGGTATGATGTCAGCGTGCCATGAATATTCATGAGGGCATGCTGACTCAACCGTAACTCTTACATGGACCGAGTATGAAAGCAGGGGGCATGTCCAACTGCCAAGCAGTGCCCCTGCAAGTGTAGTAAAAGCAAAATGTCAACACACAAGAGCGAGTTTGCTCAAATGTACTTGCACCCAACACCACACTCCTTGACACTGTAAACCCCCATCACAGTTATAAAAAGTAAAACATTTATTTATTTTTTTAAATCCATGATATAGCTGCCCGTATTTGCGTGTGTGTGCACGGGTGTGCCCATTGCTTAGCTTAGCAAATCCGATATGGAAGAGCATAAGAAAGAATGTTTATTCAAATCGCACCAAATTGCAGTAGCGTAATGGTAGAGCGTATGCACAAAGAGGAGGCATTCACAGTTCGAGTCCTACCACTCCCCTTCTTATTTATGTTTTAAATCAGTATTTGAAATAATACCAGACATATATGATTAAAATATTATTAAAAGCAGTGAAATGGCCAATGTATCAGTGAACAAAATATATATTTTTAAAGGATCCAGATATATAATAGCCTGCCGTTAAGCAGTGCTTTACCCAGCTAAACCGAGGTGCCCATAGTTTAATAGTGCTTTACCCAGCGTGCCCATAGTTTAATAGCGATTTACCCAGCTAAACAGAGTTGCTCATAGTTTAATAGCACTTTACCCAGCACAATAGAGTTGCTCAAAGTTTAAAAGCACTTTACCCAGTGCAATGTGTTTGCGTGGACGTGCTCGCCGCACCAACCAGGGCACCGGGGAGCAATGTAGAGCTAAGTTGCTTAAATGCAGCCACATCCCCTAGCCTGTCTAGACAGTATTAAAATAAAAGAATGACAAGATTGAAACCCAGGACCCTGTCCATCATAATCAAAGTACAGAACCACTAAGCCATGACAGCTTAGGAGAAGCAGCCACTATTAGCATACATATACTTAGAAATGGTAGATTAACCATTACTAAGCCGGTCTGCAGTCAGCTTAGAATTCTCAAAAATGGCCAATCACAAAAAAGTGCGGGAAATGCGGCATATTTAAGCCCCATAGGCGGGAATACTCACCATAACTGATTGTAGCTCACATTTGCAGTCAGAATGGCAGGTGCAGGAGAAGGTTCACGCTTCCAAGTGCAGCGTTGGGGCATCGAGGAGTCGAATACATGGTTTGGCTCCTTGTCCACTGTCATGAGTCCAGACTCCTGCAGAGCCAGTTCCAAGGGATGGAATACAAGTCTGAGGCTTGGAACCGGTTAGCTCATGACCTCACCAGTGTCACAGGCATTCCTCCCACCGGTGAGCAGGTCCATCACCACCATGCAGACCTGAAAAGATGGAAGCAGGACTGTTTGAACCAGTGGATCCAGGAGGCCCGTAGGATGCAGGATGCCCCAAGACTGAATATGTAGCCATGGAATGCAGTATGTAAGAATTGATAATTGAGTTTGTATAATGGATAGGTATGTCTCAATATCCCTTCATTTACTTCACAGCTGCAGGTGACCATGCTGCGAATCAGCAAGCCTATGCTGCAAAGGCTGCGCCACCAGGCAGGTTAGGGATTATTTTGCATGTTTTGTTATATAAAATAGGGGAGAGAGCATGAAATAAAATGTTGTAGTACAATAATACAGCCATAAAATAGCCTGAATAAGTCCTCTGCATGTACTATTATACGAAAATTCATAGAGCTAGAAAAAGAGCGCAAACTCATTAAGAAAGGTAACATATGTCTGGAATAAAATCTCTGCAGGTACTGTCATATAAAATAAGAGACTGAGCATGACAAAGTGTGTTCTAACCCATTAATAAAGGTATAATATGTCTTGAATATGTCTGCCATATGCACTGTTATAACAAATAAAGGAGTGAGCCTGTGGAAAAGTGTGTAATGTCAGTAATAAAGGTTTAAAACCCGGAGTGTGTGTGTGTCACTTAGTTTGAAATGTTGTTGTACCCTTGCATCATACAAATAGTATTGTGTTAGAAAGTGCTGGCAACCCAGAGTTCTGCAGTCCCATCTAAAGTGGGTGATGGAAGTGCAAGTAGCTGTGAAGCATATATACAGTCCTCAAAAGTCAGTTACTGGCTGGCATGCATAAGCAAATCTGGCACACTAGTAGCATGCTAATATGTTCCCCAGAAATGTGAGTGTGCTTCAATAAATGCAGGATTCTGTACAAATTGAAGTGAAAATGTCATGTGAAAACATCCAGATATGTAGATAAAGAAATATAAATGCAACCATGAAATATGTAGCAGTAACATCTGCATCTTGGACAGTTAGTATGTCAGATATAGGTCAAGTATATATTGAACTAGCCAAACCCACTACACAACCTAATGCATGGTCGCAAGTGTAATAATACATGTAGGGAATATACACCTGCAGTCACTAGGAATGTAGTGTAGAGTAAAAGTGTTTATAAGATGTTAACTGAGTTTTTTTCTACACCCTACTGTTTGTGCATAAACCATGCAATTCCACACCTCAATGGGTATGTGTAATCTTAAATATTTGTTGGCACATATGTCCTATTGTTTTATAAATATTTGCATTCATGTTGATGCATGTGCCCTGTTCAAACACCACGTTCATGATGGCCTGTTGCTACCAAACATCCCTGCATGCTGTTGGAATATCCACTGTCGTTCAATATATGCATGTGTTATGCTTGCTGTTCAACTGTTGGAACCTTGGTGTGTTGGGTTAATGGGAATATTACTGCACGCTGTTACAACTAATCTGGAATACTGTTGTTTATGTTGTAATTAAACACACCTAATCACAGAACGTATGGGAAGGCCGGTCCCAGCGGACCCACCTGTTCCTCCTCAGTTGGCGAGTGCACCTGGCACCAGCAGCTCCGATGCCCAGCCCGGGCTCCCCTCCTCCATTGGTCTTGTGTCACCTTCGGGTTGAAGCGCTGCAGGGGATGGGGCTCGTCCCCCCATGCAAGCATGGGCAGAGAAGGGCCACTTGTCACCCTTCGAAGGGTCCGTGCTGTGGTGCGTAGGGAGATCCAGCGTTCATTCGCTGATCCCCTATGCCAGCTTGAGGCGAGAGTGACACATCTCTCGGGTGAGCCTGCCTGTCCTACTCAGCACCCAATACAGCCACCCTTGGGGCTGTGAAGGTGCAGTAGTGACTGCCCATGGGTGGGGATCTCAGTTCCACTGTTACCATCTGTGGGCTCATGGGCTTGCAATTTCCAAACAACCTTCCCCATCAATTGTGTTCACCCACCCCATGTGTCAAATTCTGCCCCAGTATGCATCTTGTTTGTCTTGTCTGTTTACCTCCCCAACCTACCTCCCCAAATATACCTACATCCCCTACCTCACATTCCACTCTCACTTGAAAAAAAAATAAAAAAAGGGCAATCTGTTCCCGCAAAAAATTTACGCCCCATACGTAGCTGCCCATTTCGCACACATGTCCGCCGGACATGTAAACTGATAATTATAATTGGCAGTACAACATACTCTGTTGTCCTCACCCCTCTCTCAGGGGTGGAAGGTTGCAAATTTCACACCAAATTACGAACATATGCACAGCTGTTGCTGGTAAAGAAATGGGCAGCTATGGGCCTTCCCTACACCTTTCCTGCACATCCCAGCTGTTTTCCTTACTGTCTTTCCCTCTTTGTGCCCCCTTTTTTACCACTTTCCTGTCTCCCCATTTTCTTTTCTTTCAAAGAAATTAGCGCGGGGGTTAGGGGGAGTAAGCACTTTTAAACAGTAGTTAGCAGGGGTGCACAAGTGTGAGCTTGTGTGCGCTTAGCTAAGCATCGCTAAGCATCAGGCAAACCCACGCAGACCCACTTACAACTGCTTAAAAGTGCCTTAGTCACTCTGTATGACAGGGCCCTTGTATTGCTCAGCAGCAAAATAAAATACACCTGTCAGTCTCAAACCCTAAACCTTGGGCTTAGCAGTCTGCATGAAGTACCACTACACCACAGCAAATATACAATAACTTGGTGCTGAAAGAAATATATCATGCATTACAATGAGTGAATGTAAAGGGAGAATAGGAATGGTATAACACAAATCATGTTCTGTGGGCCTTAACCAGCAAGTGTTGTGGAATTGCATGACATGACTTTGAAAAGAGAACCAACCATGCTAGTAGGGAATAATGTTACAGTAGCACCTTACAAACCCCACACAGTATCAGAGCAGGATAAACACTGGCATATTTGAATAGGTCAGAGGCCAGACCTCCCAACTGTGAGTGGTTTACACGGATGTCCCTGATTTGCAAACAAATGTTAGCTGTGCCCCTCAGACTCCCTGTGAAATGTAGTAACAGTAGGCAGAAAGGTGGGGAATCTCACTTAATGATAAATGTTAATAAGTGAGAGTACACACTGCTTGCACATCAGAAAAGGTGTAGTAATACATATGCTCAGAATCCCCCAAAGTCGCAACTGCAAAATATCTGAAATATATCACAGGTGTAACCCACTGATATGTACTTTTCTCTGAGGCTGTTCAAATATATACCTGAGAGTATCTGAGGCCTGGAAGAGTCAGAAACACACAGGCATATCAGCCTGTCTGCTGTTACACACTCTGCAAATAGCTGTAGAATGAATTTCACAAGTATGCCCTTATGTAGGAGTACAACACAGAAATATCAAAGGATGTAGCCATGTACTGCTAGCAACCACCTGTGACAATGCCATTGTTCAGGTGCTGAAAAGACTGGTGTGGTGCACAGTCAATGAATACTAGGCTAACCTCTGAATACCATCTGGATATGTCAACAGGTTGCAGCTACTCAGACAGATCACTAGCCTTTATAGACTTACAGGTACACAGCAACTCTGCATGTTCAGCAAGATAAACATCACACGATAATAAATAATGCACTCTGCAGTTCTGCACCCCTACCCAAAGTTACTATATACCTGTGTAGTCAGGCACAACCAAGGGTGTAGGTAGGCATACACAGTAGTGAAATATGCCCAGTTGTCCTGAGCAGACTGTACTAATGTCAACGCAAACAAACCACAAACTGTTCAGAAGTGAGTAACATACTAATGACAGTATAGCAGTTCACAAACAATGCATGTGCCTGATATTCATAATTGGTAGTATAACATGTTTAGTTGTCCTCACCCCTCTCTCATGGGTGGAAGGTTTCAGATATCCCTCCTAATGTATTGCATATGCACAGCTGTTGCTGGTAAAGAAATGGGCAGCTATGAACCTTCTCCACACCCATCCTGTACATCCCGAGCTGGTTTCGCTACTGTGTTCCCCTCTTTGTGCAACCTTTATCACCACATTCCTATTTCCCCCATTTACTTTTCTGTCAAAGAAATGAGCGCAGGGGTTATCAGGAATGAGCACTTGTAAACAGTAGTAAGCGGGTTTGCACCAGTGTGCGCATGTGTGTGCTTAGCTTAGCATTGCTAAGATATAATAAGCTAAGCCAAGCTTAGCTTAGTATTGCTAAAATAAAATAAGCTAAACCACTAAGCTTCACGCAAACCCACTTACAATTGCATAAAAGTGCCTTTATACTGCTCAGCAGCAAAATAAAATACCCTTGTCACTCTCAAACCCCACACCTTGGACTCACCAGTCTGCATGACGTATCACAAAGCCACAGCAGATATACCATAACTTGGTGCTGAAAGAAATATAACATGCATTACAATGAGTGAATGTAAAGGGAAAATAGGGAAGCCATAGGAATACATTGCAATAACTACTGTTGTATGCCAGTTAATTCTCTAATTCGAAAAGAAAGTACATACTCCCATGTATCCAGTATTAGCATTAGGAGGTGTGAGTAAACCTACACACTGAAAAGAGTGTATTGGAAGAAGCAACAGTCAGGTTTCAGTACAACATGCATTTCACTGGCTACAACCCAGCTTCAGATACGAGACATATACCAACCTTCTGACTGAGACAACAGTGTCCACAGCAAACAAACATGGTCCCCACCTTGCAAAACTGAAAGGGCTACACCTACCTAACCTATCATTTTATAGAAGTGTCCTGAAATCACTGCAATTACCACACAGCAGGCTGCATGCAATTACTAAATGGTGGGCACCAACTGGTGCAGAGGCCATCACATGAACATGTGCAGATACTTAGAAAAGCAGCCTGTATCTGCTGTCCACACATGCAATAATATCATTGCACCAACTGGGAAAGAGAGAGAGAGCGCGAGCGAGAGAGACAGACAGACAGAGGCAGACAGACAGACATCCGGATACAAACAGGCAGTAGGAGACAGACACTGAAATGAAACACCAACACACATAGGAAACCAAAACCAAAAAAAAAAAAAAAATTAAAAAAAAACAACACCTACAACAGACGGAGGTGAGGAATACAAAGGTAAGGTATGTAACAGATATGTATTTGCTGACATTCGAAAGATGTGCCTGAAGGGTACTCAACATACTGTGCATCATCCATATGTGGCAGCAGTCCGTATCTATATGTACATGCACATTTGCATAGGGCAAGGGACATACTGCAACTGTTAGTGAAGGCTGGACATATGTATGTTGTTGAAGGCTGCAATGCGCACATATGCATGTAGGTTGTAGTGTGTGGCATTGCAGACAGTAGGCAGTGCCGGTATATGACATGTGGTGATTAAACACTGTGGGACTGAGCTACAGGCAGTGAGGCCTGCTACAGCTATACGGCCTGAGGACAGCAACATGCATTCTGCACAACATTGTGCAATAGTATTACATAACCATATGTCTCACAATTGTTGCATAATTAACATCCCCACCATGAAAGATGGGCAGTATATGTGCCTATATGTGCAGCTATATGTACAGCAATGGATGTTTAGATGTATGTGTGTATATAGATAGATAAATATATATATATATATATATATATATATATATATGTGTGTGTGTGTGTATATATATATATATATATATATATATATATATATATATATATAATTATAGATATATAGATCTATATATATAGATATATAGAATTATAGATATATAGATCTATATATAGATATATACATATATACATATAAAGATAGATACAGATATATGTAGATATATATACATATATATATGGATATATATAGATATATATGGATATAGATGGATAAATATAGATATATATGGATATATATAGATATATATAGAGATATATGGATATGTATATATATATATAGATATGTATGGATATGTATGGATATGTATAGATATGGCTAGATATGTATAGATATGGATAGATATGTATAGATATGTATATATGTATGTATATGTATATATATATATATATATATATATATATATATATATAGAGAGAGAGAGAGAGAGAGACACGGGGTCATATGTACTGCAACAAGTGCCTGTTGTCCAAGGCATGGACTGAACACCAGTGTTGATACTGCAGTGCCATACCCCATTCCAAAACACCTTATGCAGTAACTACCACATAGGTGGTAGCCTGCCTAACACTGAAGGTGTCAGAAGGGAACATGAGACACAGGTGGGCAGTAGGCTCCCCTTTGATAATCACAGTGCCACAGTAGTCTTGTAATCTGTCTACGTGGTACGTGTCATCACAAAAGGTGTGTCATCTAGATAAATATATGTCGGTGTTCCCCTCTACTCATCACAATGCCCCATGTGGTATGTACCTCACATGACAACTACAGCAAATGGAAAGGCCACAGACATACATAACAAAGAGTAATACTGCCTTCAAACACATGCCCTATGCAGACTGACTCACAAAACCACAGCTAGAGTGGGTTGCATACCGCTCACCCAGAGGTTACCACTGCCGGACATACAGAGGTATGTCACACTCACAGCAGTCAGCCAACCACCATGACAACCCCTCACAATCCCTCTGAGTTACATGACCTAGGGCTCTAATCCTTGTCACCTCACTAAACAGCACATGCTGGAGGTACAGGTTCCTATCCACAAATATGCCATACTCTGGACTAAACTACCCAGCATTAACAAACAAGTCTCCTCATTAGCAGATATCATACATACCCCTGATGATTGTTTTGGAGATAGGTAATATGCCCTGGGAGTCGCCTCTGTGTATCCGGTTGACAGGAGCAAGTGAAATCACATTACATGTGTGTCAAAGGGCAGGGTAGCATATGGCTAGACTGCTCTAGGCCCTAGGGCCAATAGCGTATTACCTACCTATGACACAATGCACACACACATGTACTCAGTGCAATACCTGCTATGTGAGGTGGAATGAGTGTGACAGTGACTGTGTGCAAGGTTTGTAAAGGTGTGATAGCTTAGTGTGAGGTTGTGTCTGTCATGGTAGTTTGTGTCCTAGGTGTGAGGCCAGAGAAAGATGTGTCAGTTATTGGGATGCAGACATAGTAGGATGGCATATGTTGTGACATAGTTCCTTGTGTATGACTGTGGTGTCCCATTGTAGGCTGAAGCAATACATGTATGCTCAGTAAGTGGTACTGCTGGTGAATCCAGCTCACATATGAACTGTTGTACTACCTTACACTGTAGGCCTAAACAGCACAGTATGGTGTATGTTCACAGTCCCTGGTAACACTGTCTTGTGTGTTTCCTTTAGTCTGCACAGATTACATACCTCAGGCATAGGTATCTGTAAGTAGGGGCACACAGTACTATAAGGTACACAGGTAATGCTCATCTGTGTCGGCATACATTTGTGTGTTGTATGTATGTCTGATGTGTGTGTAATGATTTCTGTACCATGCCCGCAATCACATGTGTGTTACGGGGTATGTGTGTGTACCTATCAACATGTATACTCTGTTACAGCAGTATGCCAGCTATATTAACAACCATGCACATATGTTAGGTAGGGGTATGTCATCAAAGACTAGGCTGGTTTACTGGTAATACTGTAAATGTACATTACATTCATTGCATTGGATGACATATTTCTTCATGCATTAACTTGATATATACCCCCGGGGCAAGGTTGTGCATTGTATCCCAAACAGTGTGCCGACTACTGGTGTATACTGGTTTGTTATATGGAGTGTGGCAGGCACTGTCAGACAGTTGTGGGCTGAGCACTGATATGTGGTATTGAACGTGTGTATCATCTGATAGACAGATAGATGCTATATATGGCAGTTAAGTGATATCTGTACTTCATAATGTTAAGTGTGCTACATGTCTTCCAAGGTTATGGCTTATCAACATAATCCATCATATACAGCTGCTGAGGAGCAGGAGATACAGAACAGCCTGGTGCAGCACTATAACCTGCTTTTTTCCAGGGCCAGCCAGCACCAGCATGAGCATACTGCACTGTGGCAAGAACTTGTTCGCCGGGTAAATGACATAGGCATGCATAACCGGACATATGAACAGGTACGCTATCACTGCAGTGATTTAATTAGACATGTCCAGCTGCATGCATCTGATATCCATAGGCAACAGCTTGCCACAAGTGGTGGGGCGGCCATACATTCCCCCCTCACCAGAATGGAGGAGCTGCTCCTAAGCGTGGTGGCTCCAGGCCTACAGCAGCAACAGCATCACATATGTGTCATCATGGAGGCTGGAGCCACCCAGCAGGATGACATGGAGCATGCAGGTAATATGCCGTAGCTGTAGACTACCCTTACCTGTATTGTTAGAATATGCATATGTGAGATGTGTACTGTGTGTTTAGCAGTTGTGCTGCCTATCGTGTGCAATATTGATATTTGGAATAGTATCTGTACACCTGTGACTGTTGACTGTTGTTCCACTGTAGTTTAGCACACTCACAGTAGCAATGCCACAGTTGTGGCCACTGAAAAACTGTGTCATATTCTTGTAGGTCCCTCTGGTGTGACAGCAGGGCAGACAATACATGCTGGTGAGTGTGTTAACACTTTAATATTGGTAATGAAATGTGCATGTCGTAGGTGAGGTGTAGGCCATGTACACGTAACACACCTATGCATAATGCATGCTGTGCATGTTTGCTGTGAGACATCATTCATCTCAGTAAAGTCAGTAGCTGCCTCAATCACATGCAATGCACAGTGCAGCAGACACAATTGTGGCAACACTGTACTGCACATTGGATATGCATAGTTGCTACAGCTGTACACAACAGAACACGTTTATCATACGCAGTACACAAAAACATGCTACATTTGGCAATACCACACACCCGCTGTAAGTTCACACTTCAGTATCCCACATGTCATGCACACACACATGATGTACCTCAGGGGTAGAGGCCTATCATGGGGCTGTGCAGCACTCTGCAACACATAACACAGTCATGTTAGGCAATGCTCCCTATTGGGCACCTCACACACCCATGTACAAGGTGGCTGTGTAATTGTGAACCTAGCCATAGCACTGCAGTTCAGGTACAGTATGCTAGGTGGTGGTCTTGCACACATTAGTAGCTGTGAGTGACCACAAGATGCATGTTGATGATGGCACAGGGTACTACACCCCATCCAGTTACCGTGACCACAGTACTACTCATAGCAGTCATTGCTTTGCACCTCAATGTTGTGTGTGTGCAAACATATGCACCTATACACGATATGCATAGCATGTTGTGTGTGTGCTTACATATGCCAGTATACACAATATGCACAGCAGTCGCCATCCAAAGTGTCACATATATGTCCTGGAATGCTAGTGGGTATATAGGTCACTTGACACACATTGGGTATGTGTGGTGTTTAACTTTGCAGTCGTGTAGCATGCCATGCCATGTCTAGCACCTACATATCTGCAATATGTCTCATACTCACCATAACCACTGTACACTGGCCATGTCGAGCATTGGGATTCCTTCACTTCAACATGCACCACACATCCCGTGTGTGTATATAGCATGCATTTGCTACACCCGTGCCCACTATTATCTGCTATGGACACAAACACTGTACTCAGACATGAATATCTATGTGTCACACAGATAACACATGCAGTCATGGCATGTATACTTGTGAGTGATGATGCACAGGGCATTGCAGAGCTGATAATACCTGCACAGCAATGTTGTGCCCATGTACACATTGTGTTCCAGGGTGTAGCCAATCACTGAACAACTACACAGTTGCATCAATGTCATGTATACTTCCAGTAAATTGGGGCGTCTACACTTGCACTCTATGGTCTTGTGCAACACATATTCTGCATGCTGACATGTGTGTGGTGACTGTTTACCTTGTGATACTGACACCCACCTTCACCCACTATAGAGTATGTGTTGGATTGCTGGTGTGTGCGTGTATGTGCTGTAGTGAGGTGTGCATTAGTGTTCATGTGTTCATGTGTGCATGTGTTCATGTGTGCATGTGCGCACGTGTGCATGTGTTCATGTGTTCATGTGTGCATGTGTGCATGTGTTCATGTGTGCATGTGTTCATGTGCAGAATGTAAAGTGTGTTTCCTGTCTTCCTCACACAGGTGCTGAGTTGGGGGTGGCTGAAAGCAGCAGGGAACCTGAAGCCACTGTCACGAATAGTGGTGATGATGAGACATGTATTTTGGCACAGGAAGGTTTGACAGGGTCTGTTGTTGGTCCGCCAATCGACAGTACACAGCGTTCAACCCCATCTATGTGCACACTCATACTGTCAATACATCCCTCACCACCAATGGCCATAGGCAAGGGACAGCATAAAGTTGGCATTGACCAGGAGAGTGTGGTACCCATGGCACTTGCATCCCCTCACAGCAGCCATAGCCATATTCCTGGAATGGTACCACATAGGCGGAGGTCCAGGGGTTCTTGGGGGAGCACTGCTGGTCGTATTTACCCTGGCAGGCGTGCCCTCACAAGTCTTATGACATCCAGTATGTTGTGGGCTGTAATTCAGGCTCAGGCACATATGGAACGGTACACCAGGCAGGGACTTAGGGTGCAGTGGGCACATTACACCACTATCAATAACAGCATCTGTGACCTTGCCGGTGCCATCCGGACTTACACCGAGGTCATTGATAGACGTTGGAGAGAGACATATGATGCACTCCACAATATGTCTTCCATGCGCCAGGACCATGCGGGACGGTTGTGACGTCGACATGGACGCATGCCAGCAACAGCTGACAGTGGTCGTGGATGGCCCACAGTTCACAGCCGCTCCCATAGTGGCAGTACCAGCCCCAGCAATGCTGGGGCTGGCCTGTCCATTGACCATCCCAGTAGACCACGTGTACTTGGCTCTGGCCAGTCCCAGCAGGGACATGGGTCCAGTCGTCATACCTCTGCCTCTGATGACAGTACCCAGTCAAGGTTGGTACCCAATACTGTCCGTAGCACCCCTGTCAGGCACAGGTACTGTGCCCGTGGTCGGAGACAGTGATCTGTACAGCCTAGCAGGTACAATCTGTGGCTGTCCCACAAACTACCATATATGGCAGCCACATGGTGGAGCTGTGTGCATGCAGACACACACACATTAACCAAACAACTAGGGCTCACACATACACACACATATTACATCAACATTGGCCCATGCTGTACTGTTGTCCCACACACACACACACACACACACACACACACACACACACACACACACACACACACACACACACACACACAGACATGTCATTTGGATGAGTCAATGTCAGGCTCTGGAAAACAACAAAATGCCCTGTGCATATGATGATACCTGTGTTGCCTCCTGTCATCTGTAACATTGACAGAGGAGCAGGCTAACATGGTGCTGATGCACAGGGTGACACTATAGCAGTGTAGCAATATTAGCAAGTTGTCAACAAGAAAGTGTAATGACATCCTTGTAGGTATATCTGAGCAGACATTATGCATCAAAGCTCTGATTGTCAATGTAGCATTGTTTACACCACTGTTAGGTCTGAGTATGTATTTTCCACCCATGTGCCACTTGGCTAAAGTGTAATGTGTTGCCAGCATGTGTTAGTGAGTGGACAGTACGTTTGTGATGTGTGCAGTACAGATTAGCAAGTGTACATCTGTGAACATGGTGGGTGCGCACTGTCTGCATGTACATGCATAGTGGACACATGGGATGTGTGGCATACCCTGTTGTACACATTGTTAACATCTCATAGTATCTTTCAATGGCCAGTATGCATTCTACTACAATTATGTACTAACATGGGTAGACATGTGTGTATGTCATGGGTTGATACTATGCTGTGGGTGATACCGTTAATATCTGTCAATGATTTGTGGTCTGGTAGTATACACAACCTCAACAGCATGACTATAAGCAATCATTGGATGATGTCCTGACAAATGACACACAGTCATAGGGAACTCAGTAACAGGTGGATCCTTCCGGTGCTACACTATAACACTAACCAGTGGTAATGACCGCCACCCATTCCTGTGACCACACTTGTTTGGCATATAGCCTCCTTAGGTACATGCAAACACACTAGGGATGTGTCCATCCAAATCTGGAAATGCATGCATTGGCCTACAATGCATTCCATGGATGGGACGCATAGCCTACACAAGGGTATCATACAGACAGATATCTGTTGTCTGATACATGCTGTATAGCAGTAAGCCAACTATGGCATAGTCATCCTCATGTACTATACACACTATCCTGTCAGTACCACACAGGTGGTAGCCCTCAACATATATGTTGGGTACCAATGTGTACATACAGCCTCATGTTATGTCCTGTGTCCCTTGGTATCCACATATCCATAGATATTGTGGAGTCACAAGGTGTATCACATAAGACATTAGAAGCCTGAATGCATATCCACAAGGCAGTTGTACACCTATAAAGACTGTCCATTATTGGCAGTCGTTGTTGTGTATGAACATGTCTGACATATACCCCAGGCATATACCCTCATTCACACTACTCTTAAGTAACTGTCATGGGTGTGTGTGGCACAGATGACCTTGGCCTTGGCCACAGATCACGACAGTGGACGATCTGGTCACATACATACATATGTGACCTACGATCTGAGAAGCAGTGGCACAACCTGTCAATGGAAACAAATGTGTTCATGTAGTACACAGGCTTCACGTCTATGTACTGATTGAGGGGACATGTACACATATATATTTGCCATGCAGATACCTGATGTGTGCAATGCAATTACTGTTGTAATCATAATATGTCATACCATAGTAAAAGCAAAACATGCACCGTATTGACACACACACAATCAGTGTTTGCAGGATTCAAACCCCTATCTAACTATGCTATGATACTAGAAAGAGATGCATTAACATGACGCGCTATTTGCTTTACTGGATGGCTTCTCTTCTCTGTCTGTATTTTTAGGATGATGACATCATCAATCTTTCCAAAGAGGACTGTACTTTTTTTAGTGTGTTTTCGCAGTCTCCAAAAAGGGCACTACTTTCAAAAACATTTGTACACATACACAGTGTTTGCAGAATTCAAACCCCTACCTAACTATATTATGATACTAGAGAGAGATGCATTAACACAGCTTATTATTTGCTTTACTGGCTGGTTTCCCTTCTCATGCTGTATTTGTAGGATGGTGACATCATCAGACTTTCCAAAGAGGAATGTACCTCTTTTAGTGAGTTTTCCCAGTCTCCAAATAGGGAACACCTCTCGAAGGAAACTGCACACATACAGACATCCCCCCCACATACAACTCACTGTCAGTGTTTGCAGGATTCCATCCCCTTCCTAAGTATGTTATGATACTAGAGAGAGAAGCATTAACACAGAGCGCTATTGGCTTTACTGGCTGGTTTCCCTTCTCCTGCTGTATTTATAGGATGGTGACATCATCAGACTGGACATGGTGATGTGTGTACACTTTGTTTTATGCCATTCCAGCAATGGTCCATGTGGGTCAGCAGGTGTCAACAGCTTGAACAAGACCTCATAATCCTTACCTTGTGTGATCTATCTGTGGACACATTGACATTCCGTCATATGTCAACACATATTTATGCACAGCTTGTTGGTTTTGTGGATACTACATGTGTCTGGGATGTTGATAAAAGGCTATTCAAAGTCTATGTGAGATGTGTAGATGTGTTCAGTGATGTATGTCCAGGGTGGCCACCTTGCAAACAGTCTAGCATGTTTCGGAACCATGATCCGCACATGAACATACCACAGTTGGTAGGGTTGTGTGTACGTCAGCTTCCAATAGCTCTGTGTATGACTGCAACCATGATGGGACTCCATGACCTTGCAGATCAGACTTCATAGGCATACTAGACTTGACTTCCCATGGTGTGTTGTGCACCAACACTTGTGAGGAGTGCCATATGTTACTGTGACACATTCAACGGTTCCACATCCTGTGAAGGGGGTGAGGCTCAGCTGACTGTTCAGGTGCAGGATCTGTTTCTTCTGTAGTTTGTGAATGACACATATTGGGAATCAGTGTATTCCACTTGCTGCCATGCTTTTGGCATTGGGGGTAGCTGCTCATCCATTCTACATGGTATGATGATATGGACTATTGTCAGTGGGAGGTGGGTATGTACATATGGGCCTGTCTGTCAGGATGTTGGCATTGTCAGTCAGGTACAGTTGGCCCTGACTCAGGACATATATGGGTGTACATTGCTATTTATGACATAGCTGAAGGAGGTGTCATGATTCAGTCTGGACTCCTTCTCAGCTACTCTTTACAAAACACCAATAAACATGAGCATTAATCCCTGTTATACTCTTTTACACACTTAATACCCTACTGATCCTTTGTGATCAGGCTACAGAGTATGTCATCATAATATCCTGGCATGTCCGGGGGTTGGTTTCATGTGTACTCTCCAGTCCAGCTGGTGAATATTGTGATATTGATACAATGTCACATCTGCCTCATGCACACAGACAACCCTCTCCTCCTCCCAACAAACTCAGATATATGTTTGAGATGCACCTATATAGACATACAGGGTGCTGAACTCTCTCAACCCATGACTTGCACAGTCCATCAGGTGGTGAAGGTAACCACACACACCACATATCAGTCCCACATATCCTCTAGCGACAGCACTCAAACCACATTATCACACATAGACATACTCGGATGCTGTAAATGAACTCTGCCTAAGCAGCAGAGACCTCCAAAGCAGACACACACACGCAACTGTTACCCCACTACAATACCCACATATCACATAGTTCACAATGTCAGTGTGTCACACAGTCACTGCCCTTCGGGCTGAACAACACACCTAATACACTTGTAATAGGCGACACTTATTGTCAGACACACTGATGTACCACTCACCAGCCCAAACAAGGGAATAGTCACTTTGGGCTGTCTGTCAGGTGCCAGGATCTGCCACATAACACATGCAGTCAGGTCACTCCAAAGCAAGTACAGGACTGGCACCATCATTGTCCATGCTGGTGCGTAAAACCTCAGACATTACTCCCTGGACCACATGACATGATACATGGAGGAACACTCTGATCATGTAGCCCAGGCCAGTATGACCCTGACCTTGTCTAGCATCTTACATCCACCAATTATGATGTCACAGGATACAGACAAACATATCACATTAAACAGTTGCCTAAAAAATTTGTTTCATTCATAGGGGATACAGTGTCTGTCAGCTTGTGGTGACATGCTCAACATGCCACGTAGCTTCATGATGGACAGCTTGCACCTGTCACCCTTGGAGTTTCGAATGCTGGCTAAGGCTCTTGCTACCACCATAGTGCCTTTTTTAAGCAGGGCTCAAAAGACAAACCCACCTCCATAGACATTACAGGTTAAATGAAACTAAGGGTAATGCTGCTCAACACCAGATGTGTTACCTTCATATTGCGACCACTCTGGACTCTCCTCAGTATGGAGGATAGTGATATCTGTGCACTAACAGATGCCTGGTTCAGGCTCACTTATGCACACCAGAACTACCAGGTTATGTTTCATACCATGCTTTCTGACAGCAAAACTTGGAACAGACAACACAACTAGAGGGAGTATCCATATACATCACAGATACACACACCTCCGGGTTAGTAGCACTGCACAAAGCATCACAGACCATACATATACAACTACCATTGTGTAAAACTGCCTTTCAGTTTGTTGCCTGCTACAGACCACCCTCCCAAACTCAGGAACCACACTCGGCTTTCATGGGAACTATGGAGAATATGAAGGTCTCCACAAACACCATTATATTGGGTGACTTCATATACACAAATATTGACTGGGATACTACTCAAGCCTGAACACCCTCACCCAACAGTTGTTACAATTTGTAGACTCATATGCTATGGCACAACCAGTCAGCACAGCCACAAGGGGGAATACATATTGGACCTGATCATCACCAACATGGGAACTCTATGTTCCACACCAGCGATATACCCCTCATTGGTAAGGTCAGAATATACATGTATCTCACTGGACATACATATACCCTCCACACACCCATCCTGGGTAATCTTGGTGAACTTCTCATGAGCCAATGTCTCACTTCACCAAAGCAAGGTGGTATCCTTCAGAGACCCTGAGACAGTGGCAAATACGGCTCACACTGCTGAATCCTTTACATACACATTCTATGGACACCTAGTGGACTGCATGGATTGTGCTATCCCAAATAACAACAGGATTCACTCCTCCAATGGCAGGGGACCTGTCTGTTAGACCCCAGCCATTAATAAGCTGTACAACATCAGGAAGAAGCTACTACATGATACAGCACAATCCCAGTCTGGGAAGGCATCTGTGATCTGTACTAGCAGACAGCTACGATCACTCATGAACTTTTCTAAGGGCCGCTTCTACCGGACAATGGCACCAGACATATAGGACTATCACATGGCCTTCTTCAGTTATGTCAGGAGCCTGGGTGGACACTCACTGATATGCTGTGCATTACTGCATACTGACTAAACTTACCCTGAACCCACTGGCATTGCCAACATCCTGGCAAACAGGTTCAGTGCAGATGTCCCCCCCAACCCCCCTAAGGAGCAACTATCCATCCCAATAGAGTATAACCTCCCTGACATCACACAGTAACAGGTGAGTGCTGCCCTCCCCAAAGCGTACATCACAGTATCAATGGGACCAGACGGTGTCCCGGCCTGCATCTTACATGAGCTTCATGACAGACGTAACCCTCACATTACATCACTGTTCAATATCGAAGTTACTACAGGATATGTACCCAAGGAATGGCGTACAGCGACAGTAGTCCCACTCCACAGAGTTGGTGCCACAACGGACCACAGACAATATTGCTCTATAAGCCTAACTAGCCTGTTCTGCAAAGCTATGGAGCGTATTGTCATGGGACTCATACACATAGACATCGGGAGCCTACAGACACTGTGTCCTACACATTTCAGCATTGTTGTGGGCGGATCTTGCCTCTTAAACCTGTTTGTATTCTTTAAACAGTTAACAGGTCCATCGATATAGGAACAGTTGTCCACACAGCCTACCTGAACCTTGCAAAACCCTTTAATAAAATGACCCACTGGGCCATTATGCATAGGCTCACCAGCGTCGATATGGACACATATCTCACACGATGGATTGCTACCTGGATCAGGGATAGCACCCACATGGTCAGAATTGCAGGTGCCATGTCTGACTATACACCAGTTACACATGGCATCCCACACGGTTCGATCCTGGGACCTCTCTTGTTCAGTATATATTTGTCTGACGTACAGGCTACCACAGGGGGAATATGGCTGAAAATGTTTGCACTTGACTGCAAACTGGGTGCCATGATCAACTCTCCAGCTGCCACATGCATACTCAAACAGGGTCTCACAGAGATGGATGACTGGTGCCTGAGCCATGGCCTACAGCTAAATGCTATTAGTTGCATAGTCATCCCCTTTGGGAATAACAACATGCCCACACATTACCACATAGGTAGTACTCCATTACATACGGTAGGAGCTTTTAGGGGTTTGGGGACATGACTTGTTCGTACTGTCACCTTTGACATTCACGTTGCCAAAGTGGTTGGACACGCCTTCTGCATGGGCCACCTTATCCCATATGGTTTCACATCTAGATCTAGTGAGGTCATTGTGCCCCTATACTCATCACAACCATGCTTGGTTACAATGCCACATTTGGGGTGTACCTTACCCGGCACCTGCAGCAACTGTACTGGCCACAGAAGTTCCTCACCAAGCAGATGTAGGGACTCACACGGATGCTCTGCACAGTTTGGATGCAGTCACTCCAGCTCTACTCAGTTGCTAACCACCTGCTTGGATATGACGTGTGCCCGCTGTTTACAGATATACCCAACCCAGAATTACTGGACATGCTCCACCTCAGGATATCCAACTCCCTTGGAGCTACACACTCCAGGGACATATACCTCTGCACAGATGTTAATAGGACATGCTGGAGGGACAGATTCTTATCCCAGAGCCTCCACTCACTCCAGATTGTAATAGGCAGAGCCACCCAGTGACCACCTACAGGAGACATCTTAAAGACTGTATGGGTGATTGAATGTTTACCCCTGGGATATCTTCTGTGTCCCTGTTAGACAGAGGCACACTAGCCTAAACGTACATGGGCTATCTTGTGTGACCTACTATTCACACACACAGTGTAGTAATCTGACAGGGTTGCGAATGCCAAACACACTCTGGTTAGGCTTGTATATGCCCTAGGGCAGATAGCCTAGTATCGACCTCTGAACCTATGCTAATGTTCAGGATGCACAATGTTTATTGCTGATACTGTTTGCAGGTCTTTATCATCTTTGCTTTACCAGTTTCTATGAGCAACTTCGGTATCTGCAGAACATATTTGATTATGACAGGGTTCCACTATATTATAGATGTGTCTGTTGTCATATAACTGTGTGCACAGGGCAGATTGCTGGATAGTGACAGGTTCCTGGGTTAACACATGCAACTGCCGGATATGTGTGGCCCACTGCTGTACTCAGACATGGCCTAAGTGTGTGAGCATGCCCAGTTCAGGCTTTCCGTGTTTTGTTGCCTGACATTTGTCTCATTTATTCAAGTGTGTGAGCATGCCCAGTGTGACCTTTCAGTATGTTGCTATCTGAGGTCCACTACATTTGTTGATGTGTGTGAACATGACCAATATTAACAGTTATACTGTGTGCATTGGAAGTCAGGTTCTGTTCTTACTGCAGGACTCACCTTTGTGTCATAACTCAATGGGGATTATGCTGTGCCTGCAGGGTTTCCATGAGATACTTTGCATAGACTTATCAACATTCCTTCATACAGGCTGACCACTGCAATACTGTCATGGTTTAGTGTTTCAGTACTTTGACTGTAGTCCATAGTATCCTGGGTTCGAGAACCATCACTGCTTTATATTTTCATACTGAGCAGACCAGACTGCTTAAGGGCCAGTTAAGCAAATATGAGAATGTTGGCTTTTGTTCAGCTATGCCCTACTTAGATCAGGTTTGTCCGACATTGCTCAATATTCACCAACATTGCCGGATGTTGCCCAGTATTACTCAACATTGACCACAGTTGTGCTAGTTGGTGTGTGCGATTTTGTTTGCATATACTACAGGATGGTAAATGCTGTTTAGCACAACTTTATATTGCTTAACACATGGCAATCATGCCTTAGGTTGTGCTGCAGGGCTGCCTATGTCAGATGCACATACTACACTCCCTGTACATGTTTGAAAGCAGGTAGTGTCAACTTAGGCATCCCTTTTATTATATGTGCGAGTAAGAGAAAGGTATCATTTCCAGAGTTCCTACTGAGCCAGTGTATGTGCTATGCATTGCCTCTTTGCCAAGGCCAAAGCATACTGGGCATGCCTCCTTCTGCCTACTGGGGCAGGCTCAGGTTGTTCCTTCTCTGAGTCACACTCTGCCTGTGATGGCCTTGGTAATGATGGGGGGCTGTTTGGCCCAGGCCTATGCTGGTCCTGCTGCAGCTGTTTTCGCAGGATCATATTATGTAGCATTGCACATACCATGACAATTTGGGTACATGTAGTTGGTGAGTACTGCAAGGCTCCACCAGATGTGTCCAGGCACCGGAACCATGACTTGAGCAGCCCAAACACACGCTGTACTACATTACGTGTTTGTGTGTGTGTCTCTTTATGGCGTTCCTGTTCAGGTGTGTGTGCATTTCTGAAGGGTGTCATCAGCCACGGCTCCAGTGCATAGCCAGCATCCCCCACTAGGTGACCATATGGGATGTCCCCATTGGCAAATGTCTGGTACAGCTGTGTCAGATGCCAGATATGGGAATCATGGTAGCTTCTAGGGCAGTCTGCACACACATTCAGTATTATGCCCTGAGCATCACACATGACCTGGCAGTTGATGGAGGGGAAGCTCTTGTGGTTGAAGTAGACCCTACCCTGCTCGCCGGCTGGTGCTTTGATGTGTATGTGCGTGCAGTCTATTGCACACACTACCTCAGGGTATTCTGCTATTTGCTGGAAGAGACACATATTGCTGGCCAATACCTCATGGGAATTGGGGAAATATACATGATCACCGACATGTGCTGACATGGCATCTAGGAACTGGTGCAGTACCCTGGATGCTGATGCCTGTGATATCCTCATCATATCACCAGTTGGTCTCTGGAAGACACCTGTTGCTAATATTCTTAGGCCAACACATACCTTGGTTTCCACTGGGATGGCTTCCCCTCTGTTGGTTCTGTGTGTGAGGCGTGGCCTGCACAGCTCAACAATTTGCTGCAGGAGGTCTCTGTTCACTCTATAGTGCTCCACTATCTCCAGCTCATTTAGCCCCTGGTAGGTTACCCTGGGCCTGTACACTCTTCTCCGTCTCCTCACTGTGGGTTGTCAAGCAGCATTTCCATTGTCACCACCCTCAGCATGTTGCATATGTTGCCTTATAAGAGCAATGGCAGCCCCTAACATTTCTTTGTCTCAGTAAAGCTTTTTCAGTTTTCACTTCTATTAGCTTATTGCAGTGTCTGCCGTGAGAAACATAATGGACAGTTGTTTGCAGAGTTTTAAGTGCTAGGCTCGGCTAGTGTACTGCCTGTGTAATTGCCTGATTCTGATTGTTTTCACCTGCTAGCTCTGCTTGTACTCCCTGGTAGCTTCCTACTATTTGTTGTGCTTCCTTTTTCCTTTCTGTTTCCTCAGGGGGGAGCGCCGCGCACACAAGTGCAAACACGCGCACAGCGGCTAACATGCGCGCACACATGCTTACACAGACTAAAACTTGCTTATTCGGGTTAAAACGTGCACACACCAACACAAACGCGCTTACAACTCTTTAAACAGCCTTATACATGCTTACTCCGGCTTAAACGCGCGCACTCATGCTTACACGCTCGCACTCCGTCTTACTCTGGTTTACAGACGCGCACACATGCGCATACCCGCTCAGCAAGAAACTTTGGTGTTATCCACGGCATACACCTTCCATTTCTTGCCTTTCCCTAGCCTACCTGTTGACACACCTCTTTCCATGATGTGTAAATGACAGCTGACACATGCCACTCTGCTCCAGTGAGCTTCAGTTCTTTCATACATACCCTCCTCATGATGTCACCTATCTTCAACTCTTTTACTCCCCTTATCCTTCTCCTGCACTCCACTGACTGTGCTCATTTGCTATGTAAACTTGTGATTCACTATCCTAACCCTCATTTACATAGGATTGCCTACTAATGCTTGGTTACATCTCTTAGACTGAGCTTCCCCCCTTAGCAACCTCTACTCGGTGGCCATGTTGTCTTCAGCCTGCCATTCCCTTGCATTGTACATTAACAATTTAAATAAGATCCCCATTTGTGGGTTTTAATTTTTAGTTTTCTGAGTTTTAGAGCACAGCCCGTTTGAGTGGCGCTGCGCTATGCTTAAACATCGGAAATCGGAGAAAAAAAATTATTTTTTTTTCATATTGCATCAGGGAACATTTGCAATGGCCGTATATTTGGCCATTGGCATGCTTCTGCACTGGATGCAACATTTATTTGGAGCTGTCACAGCTCCGTTTTGCTATTTGCAGAACGGTACTCAGTTGTCAACTGAGTACATTTCTGCAAATAACACTGCACTTACTCGGACAGGTTCAGGTTTCCTGAATCGCAAATCTACCTCATTTGCATGCCTTTCGCCTGCAATTGAGGTAATTTGCATATCCCAGCCCTGTCCGTGTAAGAGCCGTTTTAGGAGCTCTCTTGCATGCCCCTGCAGGCTGCTCCTGGATCGCTCGTCAGACATGATGGCTGCATGGAGTCTTATTCTACTCTTAGACTCCATGCAAGCCATCGTGAATCTGGCCCGTACACTTTTTATTTAATGTAAAGAATGTTATTATTCAACTGTAAATGCTTGTAGCAGATGATTTATTCATTTATGTATTATTATATGCATTCAGCAGGTGTAAATTCAAATCTTGGCATCTACCTTTTGAAGAGTTACTGCTCAGGCTGATGCTACTATGCAAATATTTAACATCTGGCTTATTTTACCTTTATACTTCAATTATATCCTTGTTCCAAAATGGTCTGCCTGGAGACAGTGTTACCATAATGTCAGAGAAGGTGAGTTGGTATTGATGAAATGTCAGAAACTCTTGAAAAAAAATATATGTTTGGTGTGTTTATGATAATCTTTGACAAGTTTCAGTTATGGCATGGTTGTACTGGAAGTCACTGGACAAAGTCTGAGGGAGGTGAAATCAGAGGGAGCCAGTGATTATAATTCTGATCTGTGCCATATAAAGCTTGCTTGGTTCTGCATGATATAGATAATGTATTCTGTATTTCAGTGTCATCTTGGTAAGATTTTATAAAAACAAGTCCACCACATGAGGTTCCTTAGCAAGAGTTGGGGGATTAATTTAGTTCCAGCAATACTACTCTCTGTTTTTACTGATTTCAACTCTTATTTGTTTCCAATAATCTTGAGTTTAATTTCTCCAAGTATTTTGGTTTTTTAATACCATAACAAGAATGGACCCAATTCCTATGTCAGAGTATGATAAGAGTTCATAGGATTAGTATTATTTCAGTCTTTGATGTTAGCCAAGAGTGTCCTTCTCAGCACATGCAATGTGCCCACATATTTTTTTTTGTAATTTATAAAGAGTTACATGTAAGCAGATTTAAGTACGAATGTAAATTCTTTTTATTAGTCCTGTTGTCCTACTGCTACTATAACTGTGTGGTTAGCTTTCTTTCCTTATCACTTCTTGTAACAGGGAGGGATGGCATAATGGTTAAGGTGTTTACCTTACAGACACAAGGTGCAGGGTTTTCTTTCTCAGATGGGTTAACTGGCTAGGCTTAAAATAGCCCACAAGGGCACTCAGCCTAGTACTAACCTATGAATCTATATGGACTAGAGACTGATTGTTGCTATACAAACTTTTATTTCCTAGTCATTTTAAGCCATGTAAGTGTCCTGACTTCATACAAATCCAACTCTTCCTGGTAAATAAATTAAAAATAAAAGAACAACTTACTTAATTACAAATCATCTAGTGAGGCATTTAAGAAGTCTCGGGGGGGGGGTTGTCTGAGGCATTCCTAATGGACAATAGCACACACACATTAAGAATATATAGGAGAGATGGTGAAGACCATGGTATGACTAGATAAGCAATTCTTAACATATGAAACAAATACATAAAGCTAATTTCTCAACCAATGCTTTGTGTCAAACATTAGTCTTTGGAAGTATGTTACAACCCGTGCTGTGATCAGTAACAATGGATATATAGTCCACATCATTTCATTATAAACTGTCTAAAGCATCACATTACTATAATACATTCTTTTAAAGCAACAGTCTTACTTATTACATTTCAGAAAATATTATAATAAGCTAAACCACAAGTTAAAAAGCAACCCATTTAGGCTTGGTTGAAAAAGTAATACTTTTAAATTTCACCCTTCTGATTCAAAGTCTCCTAGCTGAATCATATTTATTTATTTTATTTGTATTTTAGAAGGAAAATGTCAGGTTCCTCTAATTCATCCAAGTGTAAGGGAAGAATAAGTTCTTTTCCAAAGCAAATCCAGTAGTGAAAACTGGTTCATTCTGCTGAGGCCCTTAATTCTTATACATTCAGTTTAGCGTAACCACTCATGCATTGACCACAAATGCACAGCAACAGCAACAAAAACCTGTCTGCAGAGTCTGGGTAGATGAATACTTTCACATTTCATTGAAGTAGTGTGAACCATCCATGTCTGATATGTTAGATATTTGCATAAACTCTTCTTTGCTGCCTTATTTTGTGCTACTGAGTTTCTTTCCTTTACCTGGCACATTAATGTATTCTTCTTCCTTTAGATACTTGACATATATTTCCTCAACACTTATAATCCATGTTGTTATATTATATTCAGAGATGGGCCTCAAAAAGTCTAATAAGTGGGATCACGGTCACGGCTGACCTACTATTGATCCCCTTCAGCATCAGATATATCATGCCTACTGACTTTCTAACCACTGCTAATATGTGTAACAGTACAAAAGGCCTAAAATTTAAATGAATCCTTGTGCACAATTAATGCATGCAAGTTAAAAAAATATTTCAGAATAATGACTTTAAGTAAAACATTGCAATGCAGCATTACTTGTGATATGCAATACTGGCTACACCTCCAGGATTCCCATTTTGAATTCCCATATAAATATACCATCTATAATGGTCACAATTACAAATCTGGTGGAAACTCCCTAAAGGTTTTAGAATTCTTGTACATCTTGTAGCATAGCCTCACTCATTGTTTTCTTTTTTACAGTACATTAAACGCTCACATAATTATTTTACTATTAGCCTTTAAATTAAAAAAAAATATTTTCATAATTACTGAAAAAGAAACACAGTCAAAGACTTTGCCGAGGCCTGATAGATTCACCTGACAATAATCAGTGGTGAGATTTGTTCAGAAAACTCATTAGATTTGAGAAGCAAAGATGATTGCTTGACAAAGCTGCAGGTCAACCGACACAAGGTTGCATTTATTCCATTAGTCAAGTTTCTAACAAGTCTTCATAAATGTATATAGGCCATAGATAAGAAATTTAAGTGGGTATACTACAGGTTCCAAGTGCTTGAAGACTACAGTCTCAAAGCCAGGCACTATAGTATCTCAGGTAAGCTACCAGTTATGCCCAGATTCAAATACGTGTTCAGGAAAGCAGCTGCCACAGCTTACCTGAACATATTATTCAAGTACAAGCAAAATAAGAGAGGTAGCTGTGGGGAGCGAGTAAGAAGGGATGGCAGAGGGGATTAGGCTGCCATTCTGGAAAGGACATTAAGGTTTAAGGATGATGAGAGAAGATTTTAGGTTTAGGGAAGGTGGTGGGGGGTTTTATTTTAGACAGCAAGAATTTCCTTTAGAATAAAATACTTGAACCATCATTGCCATTATGAGTCATATACCTGCGCGTTTACTTTATTTCTAGTTTCATAGCAGAAAAATAGTAGCATGTTTAGGGAATTAATGTACCTGTAAACAGTTGTGGAAGTTATCTTTATGTGGTGTGTTAAAAGCAAGCAAAGAAAGATGTCTTCAAATCATGGAACTCTTTTACAAGTTATGTGGACAGTTTATGTCATAATTCTGCAAGCAAAAAGAAAAGAAATAAAAACAGAAAACATGCAACAAACTGCATTACTTTTAAGGTGTTAATCAAAGAGGAAAATAATAGTCTGAGTGAATTTCCGCTGTACTACTCAAATATTTCTACTAGACAAAGGTATGTGATTCTATTTCCAGCTTTCTCAGGAAAACTGAAGATTAGTGCGATAGGTAACCATACATTTCCACTGATTTTAAAAGTTAACTGAAGAAACAGACTGCCAGTGATCATCAATGCAAGAAAAAAACATTTGTCTTTTTTATAGCCTAATTAAGTTCATTCCCTCATCATGTTGATTAAATGTGCCTGAAATTATAAAAATGGAAATTAGCAGGCCAGACCGAATCTCTCATTTATAAATGTTCTTTTTATGGGACATCAAGCAGTCATTCATTCTCTAATTTACGGAGTAGTAAATAGTTTCACAGTGACTGCAAATAATGCAGAAGAATTTCCCAAAGTGGATAAGTATGCTTCTTAACAAAGTGCTACGTTATTACATATAAGAAAGCAACAATGTGTTCTCTGTCTCTCTCTCTCTCTCTCTCTATGTCTCTGTCTGGGATGCATTCCAATAACATGGTACAGCATTGCAGATGACACTAAGATCAGTGAACTCACACTTCTAAATCAAAAAAATGGCCAAGTAATTTGATTAGCATGTCGTCGATACCAATCCACCTAGGCAGGGAAGATATAACAAGAGGAGTACTGATAATAAACCATCATTGTAAGCACACGTTCTTAGGCAAAGAAAGGAAATGAAACTATAAATGAAATATATAGAAGATGAAATGAAACAGGTTAAATTAGTTTATTTCATATGGAATATATCATAAAATGATCATAATAAAATAAAAAACACTTTTCCACATATAATACAGCAGAAATTTTAAAATAACCAAAGGAAAATGACTATACATATTTTAAGAGACCGTACCATATAGCTGTACATGTAAACAAAAATGCAGAAGGCACCTGTTTGCAGATACTGCTGTAGAGCTCAGGACAAGCAAGAGAAAAAAAATATGCATCAAACCACATCACTAGCATAGCATAGCATACGACAGTGATCTAAAAATATTTGGGGAGGCTAGGATCTGAATGGAATGCATGTGATGCACACATCCCTAGAAGTGAGGAGATAGGAAAACAGAAAGTGGGGTGGGTATGAAAGATAATACACATAGAAGAGGGGGATGATGATCTCTGCAATTTAGGTTTATGGGAAAGGGCAAGGGGAAGGGAGGACAGAAACATGAATGCAGATAACAAGGACAAGTAGGTTCAACACCCAGGAATGTGGTCTGGTACATGGCCATGATACAGGCAGGAATACTATCTTTGGGTGCTGGAAGGAAGCTAGCAACTCACAGAAAGGGAATGTATACCCAACTGTGTGCCACCATGCCTAGCAACAGCTACTAATTGCACCATTTCAATAGCCAATTACCTGCAATATTTTCAAGGAATGGAACTAACACCACTACAGGTGGGCTGTGGATGTAAGCTGCTATGGCTCCAACAAACAAAATCATAAATCTTGACTGCCTCTGATGTTTCAGAATGTCGCAGATGTTGCTTCATATTTTTTGCCAGGTCCTTCATGAAATTTAAAAAAAATATATGAAAGTAGTAGTCCTAGTATATCATGACATGCTGCTTCACTATTCAAGAAGCTTTTGGAAAACATATTTAAATAGGAATAGAAAATATTTCTTGACCTGGAAATTATGTAAAGAATTTAACTCACAGATTCTAGGTGCAGGGTTTGATTCTGACTCAATTTGTAATAGTCTGCAAGCAGATAGCCTAATATTTACCTGTAATAGGAATGTCAACAGTAGTCCTCTCGGCCAAACTATCAATATTCTATTAGTCAAGACATAATGAAGGTTCAAACTGAAAAAGTCACAAGGAAAGCTAAAAGCATTTAAAATGTCTGTGCAGATAAGTTCTGCCTTTGTTGGAATGCAGAAGTGCTCTTTTGCAAATTAAGAATATATCACTCACTCAGTTATCGGAGTGTTAAGAGATTAAAGACTTACCTACCTTTGCTTTTACAAGCTGCAGGTATTATTTCAGTGCAAGAAAGATTGAATGCAAGCTAAAAGTCTTCAAATGGCAGTCATTTTGGATTGAGGTGCTTAAGTAATGACATACCTTTGAATGTGGACTTCCTATTATTCAAGAAATTGCATGTTAACACAAACTGTGTTATTGTAGCAGCTTTCCAAGTTCGGACCAGCAATGTCTAAAAATCTGTGCCTGTTTTCTTTTATCTACCCTGTCCCCCACTATTATGTCTTGTTTTTGGGCAGACGTGTTGAACTTGGAGGTTTGGAGGTATGTGTAACAGTGTTAGAAAGATACTGTTGTTCATCAGAAACAGAAAATATTCTTGATGTAGCTCGTCAAACTTTTACCTCCTGATGCATTACTGATCGGGGGTCTAACAACATTTTTCTTTCTTGTTTTAACATATGTATTTTTATTTTGTTATAAACAATCATTAAGAACATGAGGGGTTACAGCGATTAAAACTTTGCCCTGATCAAAACAGAGTCAAATAAGAAGTGGAACAGAAAGTAAACTGAAAGCACAGTTGAATATCAGCAGGACTTTCAGTCGGAAAAATAAAGATCATACAGTGCGACTTGCATGCTGACTAGCATAACATTTTAAAACATCTTCATGTGTTCAATATCCATATACTTTGTGTTTTAAACATTACTTCCTAAAAAAAGGTGGATTTTCTTTCCCAAAGAAAATGATAGCTTGAAGGGCTGCCACAATACATCAGTTGTGAGTTGTTTAGAATGTGGTTGCGATAATATGGACGTACCGAGTAAACTATATAAGAATCAAAATTCAAAAGATGTTACACCTTTGCACAGAATAATAAATCCGAGACTATAAACCATGACGTGAGGACAACTAAAGAATCAGGTGCTGGAAGAATTTATTAAGCAGAATGGAAATGACTGACTGATGCCAACTCACCTAACGTGGGAGAAGGGAGACAGTGAAGCTTGCTGCAGTACCATCACCTACTATAGAGTTGCAAGTCTTCAGTTTAAGGACTAGGGACATAATCTTGACATATGCCACAATGTAATCCATGCATCACCTTAATGAAGAATTTGCTGAAATGTAACAATTCAAAAGGAAGACATAAGAGGCTGTTACACTTGGAAGTATAGCAGCTCCTGGGGGGAAGGAATGAGATCCAGATAATGAACTTTCTACAGGAATACAAGGATGATGACTGTGACTATTTGTCATAATGATGATAGAGATCAAATGAGCAAAATCATTTTGGGCTTGGTTGTTGGACACTGAACAGAAGAAAGGCTAAAACAGATTTCCACAGAAAGCAGTTTCAGGGAGTTCATGTTAAAAAGTGAGAGCAACTGGAGGTTTTCATTTTCCTACTGAAGAGTGAGTTGCTGAAAAGAAACTAATTGCATTTATTCAAATTGATAATGTCCTGCCCTCCCAAAAAACACAGTGACAAATACAAGATAAGTATTTGAGCTGCATCTTGCCAAAAAGTGTATCAAGAAGTATCTAGAGAAATCCAAAAAAATAAATCTGCAGAGGCAACTCATTAAGGACATACTTGCAGACTGTATGAAGGGAGCACCACTGATATTGCATGTAATGCATTACTAGTTGAATTATAGACCATGCGCACTCGAAATTATATAACAGTTACTTGGAAAGATAGTAAAATGATCAAACAGTTGCAACATCTGAAAAGTGCTGAAATGTGTTTTTATAAACAAAACAGACTGCTGCAGCACATTGTTCTAATAGGGTTCCAACAGGGTTTGGCTCAATGCATGGTACATTGAATGCATTTAGAAGAAACAACTATTGAAATGTCCTCACATTTGAAGAGAAAGTAATATTTTCATTGAAATACTCATGGTGTTCATGAATATTGCATTGCTGTGAAATTGAGAAATGCATAATGGATTCAGAAGTATCCATATGTAAACATACTAGTTTACAGTGTAGATGTTAAGCTTCAAAGAACTGACTATAAAATACAAGTGTAAAGCTTTAAGAATGTAGTGCCTTAAAGTAATATATGTTGTTGTTGTTTGTCTTTTGTCTTTTCCCGGTTAGGGGTCGCCACAGCAGAACTCTGGTCAGCTAATGATTGGCAGTTGGTTTTTATGGTGTCGAGTTGCCAGCCCGATGCCCAGCCTTCAACAAAGGCACGTCCATTCAACGCATGTCTTTCGAATGCCCACTCGACCACGGGGAGGACATGCAGACTCCACACAGAAGGCACCCCCAACCCAAGCCGAGAATCGAACGGGATAACCTCTTGCTGTGAGGCAACAACGCTACCGCTGCACCACCGCAGAGTAATATATGAGTTAACAGAATATTTGTCATGTGGTCTGAATTCCTGCACAGAGGCACATTCTGAGAATACATGCTGATTATGTCGGTCTGCATGCGTATGACCTTCATCTCATTCCCTTAGCCACCCTGAAACAAAGGTTACAAATGGGAGCACTCATCATGTGTTTGGCTTTGTTAAGGGTAGGTCATGCCTGCTTAACCCAGTAGGCTTCTTTGAGAGGATCACCAAGGCAATGGATGAGAGTAAAACACTGCAAACTGTGTATCATGACCTGTCCAAGGATTAAATACAATATCTCATTTAAGTATTGTTGACAAGCTCTCTGAACTAGCCATAAATTCCTACATACTCACTGGGCTGCTGGCTGGATCACTGACAACACCAAAGAAGTCAGGATCGGTGAGGCCGCCTCCACCAAGAAACCAGTCACCAGCAGAGCACCCTAGGACTCTGTGCTGGGGCCACTTCTGTTTAGCATCTACTTCTCGGAAGTCAGAGCTAATGTTTAAGACCTCTGTCTCACCACGTTTACAGATGATGGTAAATTTTGACTGCAAGACACCAACATCTGGCAAGAGGATTTAACACAGACAAATAAATGGTGCCACAGCCATGGCTTAAAACTCAATGTCAATAATGACATTATATTGCACTTTGGGAAGTTGTCAGACCAAGTTAATTACTCCATTGATAAAACACCCCTAAAAGTAAACCCAGAAGTAAGGAATCTGAGGACATACGTAGACAGCCATCTGGCTAAGAAAATCATTCTATGCCACCCAACATATAGGTAAAAGTGCTGCATCCAGGTCGAAGGAATTTGTAATACCACTCCACTTGACCCTTATCAGCTCTATCATTAATTACAATGCTCCCTTCAACATGTACCTAACCAGACACTTATAACAGCAGAAATGCATACAAAGGTTTCTCACCAGGAGAATTCAGGGCATGAATACTGTGTCCTACACTGATCTCCTAAATGCCCTATCTCTTTCTCTGTATTCAGTCTCCTATAGACTGCTAGGAGGGGATCTTTGCCTGGCTTACAGGGCTTCCTGAGATCCAACACTGATAGATCTGTTGCACATGTACAAATCAAACAGCACCAGAAACACTAGATCCAGGGACCTGAACTTCACTTGTGACATAAACAGAACATGCTGGAGAGACAGACATGTTCCAGAGGATCCCTGTGTTATGGAATAGGCTCTCCATTCATGGAAAACAGAATTCATCCCTGACATCAGTCAAACAAAACCTTGACAGTTGCATAGGAAATAGTAAATTTACCACCAGGCTGGCCACCATGCCCCTTACAGACTGAGGCCGTCAATAAGAAAAGTATTATATTAACTAACACTCCCCTACAAACCCCTTAGTTACCTCCCTACTAATATCACCCCCCCCCCATATAGATGCCCTTGACTGTCAGGATTCAAAAGGACTTGGGGTTACATGGATAGACTTTTAAGGGCCCCATTGGCCTTTAGCCTAGTAACAACCTGTGAACATATAAACCTTTTCCACACTGAATGCCCATCTGTTTTGCAGTGATACAATAAAAATTTGCTAGAAACTAAAATAAAAAAGAAAACATATTTATAATGGTAGGAAGAACTTTACCAGCATCTGTATGTCTTATTACTAACATTACATGCAGTCAGAATGTGGCACTATGGAGTCCAGCAAATATGGACACTTTTCTTGTATGACCAGAGAAAGTTCATATTCTGTGGTGCCATTTAGGCATTCAGTGCTTCTTTTGTACTTGAGAAATATACTGAAGTACATGTTTCTGTGGTGAAGGAGAAACTACTCGTGAATCTTATGAAAAAGTGGGACAATTTAACTTCAAATACCTCACATTTACATGGTAATATCAGAGGCCTGCATGATTTTAAATACAAAAACTGGAGACCGAATGAAGGTCAGTATAACAATATAAAGTAACAAAAAGAAAAAAAGAAATACCAAACCAAACAAGGCTAAAATCAAAATACTTTAATATGTAGCTTGAAAATAAAAATGGCAAGCGCTTTCACGGTAGACACACCGCTTCATCAGACAACTTTTAACTGAAGTACCCACCATTTAAATATAAAATTTTATCCAATGAAAAAGCAGTAAAGTATGATGTCATTGAATTTAAATAATTGTATATAAGGCATATATAATCATAACACACATATTAGCACAATCAATCAATATATATATATATATATATATATATATATATATATATATATGTGTAAATTATATATATATATATATATATATATATATATATAAATGTGCACTTGAATAGAAACAGTACATTAAGATAGTATAAAATTATAAAAAAAACTATTTAAAAAATCTACTTATGCATCAATGTACACCCTTTTAAGAATGGTTTTAGTGAAAAAATCCCATTTAAACCAGATAGTTTTTCAGCATTTAATAAAAGGATCCATTTCAGTTCTATGCTTTCGGTATAATTCTTAACATCTCCACCTTTTAAACTAATATCTAAGACTTGCAAAACAAAGAACTTAAAATAATGTGTGGAATCATACTTCATAATATGTGCTGCTAGAGCATTAGTATCTTTTTTGTTTTTATGTCTCTTAAATGCTCTAGAATTCTATCCTTAAGTGGTCTATTAGTCTTTCCAACATAAAAAACATGGCAAGTTTGGCAAAAACTAAAATAGACTACATTCATACTTGTACAGTCAGCATAAAAGTCAATATTAATAGCAAAATCTAAAACTGGATGCGTATAAGAAAGACAAGTGTAAATAGATTTACATGCAGGACAACCTCTGCATGGAAATGTACCTGTTCTATTAGAACGAATGTTTCTCTTTTCATATGTGTTTGATTTGTAACATAGATGCTGTTTAAGAGATTTGTTGTTTCTAAATGAAAAATGTGAAAGATCTCCTATTTTGTTTGTCAGCTCTGGTATACTTCTCAATATTTTCCAATTATTCTTTATCACATCGCAATATTGGTTAATGTCACTAGAATATTGTAAGGGTAATCTATAAATAGTATTAGTAGCTTTTTGTTGTCGTTCTATAGTATCAACAGATGCTCTAAAATAGGGCTTACATTTGTCATGTCTCTGCAGCCATGCCTCGGAAATGCAACTGTCTATCTTTTGTTTTCGATAGCCTCTTTCCAGAAATTCTATTTTTAAAGTTTCAAGGGCCATTTTTGCAGATAAGTCACCATTGTGAAGTCTGAGTATTCTATAAACTTGCCCTTTAAGCATATTTCTCATAATATGTCTAGGGTGCATACTGTTTTTGTGTAGAAGTGCATTACGTTGTGTGCGTTTCCTGTACAAACTAGTGGAAACAGAATTAAGACTAGATTTATCTAATCTTACATCCAAAAATTCAAGATAGTCAGAAGAGTGTACACATGTAAATTTAAGAAAGTAGTTTTACTGTGTATATATATATATATATGACATAAAATTGTTCAACTCTTCTACAGTTCCACCCCATAACATAAAAGTATCATCAACAAATGGACATAGCATATAATAAATTGTGTAAATACATTATTATGTGAAAACAAAAATTCATATTACCAGTTCACTAATGCTAGGTTGGCATAGCTGTTTGCACAAGCAGTACCCATAGCTATGCCAACCTTTTGCAAATAAAATTGTTGATCAAATATAAATACATTGTTCTCTAAGACAATTTTCAATAATGAACACAAAAGCTTAATTTTGTCATTAGGAAGACCATCCTTTCCATTTAAAAAAATTATCTCACATTATTAATGCCCCAGTCATTAGGGATAACGGTGAATAATGACTCAATATCTAGTGCTACAAATATATGTTCAGTCCAGGCATATGTTAGTGGGAGGTCAAATCAACTAACGTCTACCTCCCACACCCCCCAGCTAGGCCAGTGAGACATACGGACATGCAATAAAGGTAAATACACCGCTGGTTTCCAGACCACCGGCAGGAAACTACCAGTGGGAGAGATCTGAAAGGTCTACACTTTAAACATGGATCACGGGGTCCCTTGTGGGACACCAAAAATTTGCCTAATAGGCAACTCAATAATGATTGCTGCAACCCAGGATGTAGCCGTACATGGAACAGTAGGTTGTGAAAGTCTGATAGCACATGGTTTAACAAAACGTACGACATGTGTCCCGAGATGGGGAGAGTGTGCAGTGTGTAGGGGTGTGTTTATATCCCAGCTGCGCTCACAGTAAGTATGAGTCATGAGTGCTGTAGAGGGATGTCAGGTAGGTGAATCATGGGTATGCAATAATGGGCCTAAGTGTGCAGGTATTGGTTGGCAGAGATGTATTAGGCCCGTCCCGTGGAAGTAATTAATATTCCTATTTGGGCATAGCAGACACCCATACCTCCCAAACCTGATGAGCACATCTACTGGATAGTCCGTAAACCATTGGGGGAACACATAGGGACTATATCAGTGCCCTGTACCCAATTATCATGGACGTCCGTGATTACGAATCAGAATCTAACACAGTCCTAACTAAACACTTCCAGAACTAGTGATATTAGGTGGACAGGTGGCAGAATACAGATAATGAGTAATGACAACATGTATGAGTCATAAACAGCATGTACCTCGACAAATGTGAATGAATGCATATGCCCTGTGACTGTCAATGTGTTAGGTTAATAGAACCAATCATCTAAATGTGTCCCTGAGGGTGTTATGCAGTGTCCCTGATACAGTGTTCATTCTCCCCCATTCGTATGTGAGGTCTGCTAGTGATGGAAAGCGCATATTTTGCCAACTACCTTAGGTAGATGATAGCATAATAGTTTGGGGTTACCACCTGTTCACCTTTGTGAGGGACACTCCCCTCTGGGCAATTGTGTCCTGCAAAATGAATGTTATTATGGCACATGGCCTGTGATTTTGGGCAAATAATCCATATATTGTCTGTAATGGTTGCATAAAATGATTTTGTTGTATCTGAAACACCTAGATGTTATAGGAAACAGTATTAGCAACTATAATTCTACAAGAATAGCCTTTACTTATGCAAACCGATGAAGTAGACAGTTTTCTACTGGCTGTGGGTATGTGTTGCCTTGCCAAATCTGACATCTCTGCATATAGGTCCTATAGGGCTGCCACATTTCCAAATGGCCAAAGTGGGACCTGCTCCGTAGAAATGTCAGACGTACCAGGTCAGAACATACCTACAGCCGTGCATAGTACAGAAATATATGTATTAGCACAAATCAAAGCTTAGTCTAGCAGCAGTCAAGTTGCTTATGCTACTTCACATAACATCTAGAAGTGTCATTTATACAATAACTGTTACATGCAACTATTAGAGAAACGCAGAATATAATAGTGTCCTGTAATCAGGACATTTGCTATGCCTAGATTATTCTTGCATGACACATACGCCTAATGAGGAACTATCCCACGCAAAGTGGGACAGGTGTTAATCCTAAAGTCTCACTTCGGCCAATTTAAAAGGTGGAAAACCTACAATAGGTTTGCGGTAGCATGACCCGGCAGATGGATGTGGTTCCCAAAACACATTTACTTGTCTGCATTGCAGAGTATCGGTTCCCATGTATCAGCCAGATGGGAGCAGATTGTAAGAGGAACACTCATATAATATGATTAACTCACTGGACAGGCCGCCGATTCCGTACAGTCGAACGCCATGCCGTCGCCTAATGGTCAGCCATACCTGATACTGTAATCATGTAGTCCAATGTAATAGGAGGCATCACAAGGGATCGTGCCCACCCAGCGTGAGTGACAAATACAAGCACCAATGTTGGTGCATGTGCAAGTGAGGGAGCGAGCGGGTGTAAGCATGTTTGGCTACCAGTATGCGAGTATTGCACTGTTAAAGAAATGTGGAGTCTAAACAAGTATAAGAAGCTGTAACCAGAGGTCAGCAGTGCTTAGCACTGTGCAAACCCACACACAACCGCTCCCAACTGCTGCAATGTGACTTACTCACTCAGTATCCAATGACCTTGTTCTGGCCAAAAACAAAGAACCGTCCTTTGCAAGTGTTGGTAGCAACACCCTGCACACACAGCTAATCTGAATTACCAATACACCATGGCAAATATACAGACAATAGACAGTACCATACACATACCATACAGCACAGTCATCCAACAGTATAGCAATGTACCGGCAGATATGTCCGGACCACTGGTGTTTGCAGACCTGGCCTTCTTGTGTTTAAGTGTGTGAGCAAGCCCAGTATGACCATTACCCATGTTTTTGACTGACATTACCATCATACCTTCATGCGTTTGAGCATGCCCATTATGGTCAACTGGATCGCATGTGTTACATGTCCAGGTAGTCAGTACTGTGGTGCCGACCCCTGCGTTGTACACTGACAGGTGGCATGCTGTGTCTGCAGGGTATCCATTGGTCATGTGCCATTGACTGTTGCTACATTTCTGCACAGCGTGGGGGGACATCCAACTGTATCCACATTCCTACACAGCACCATGTGTAAGTTGGAAGGGGGGCACAGCTGACAGTTGTACACTTTTGCTACTACTGTACTGGTATGTCAGGTACTCCATTTCAGTGTGTGGACCTACCTAATGTGCTGGCTAGAGGCATACCAGTGTACTCCGGATCCTAGCTTTAATTACCAACATATTAGATTCAGACGTCCTAGCCTTCACAACCTACATCCAACTCCCTGGCCTGCTGTAGTCTGTCTGTGTGTATCTGTGGGGGGGGGGGGTCATCCATTGGGCATATTCAGAGGCCATTGTACAGCATTTGTCTGTGTTGGTCTACACCTGTCCAGCTGGTTGAGACTTGTGTGGGCTGTATGGACACACATGATGTTCAGCCCATAACCCACAGTGGGTTAGGACACCCTGTGTACTACTGGCTAATATTGTGATCTCGGTATATGCTACAGATGTCATGGTGCCACTATGGACGTGTACTGTCCGCTGCCTTAACATTCGGCCACCAAATTCCCTTGCATGCTCACATCCATACCATAGCTACAGGTAAAGACACATTCTAATACAACTGCCAATTGGTAGGTTGATTGACTTACTTTGAGGGTGTGCCAGACCTGAGGATGGTGCTGGAGGGCTGCCTATGTCGGATGCACACAGTGCACTTCCTATACATGGTTGAGCACAGGTAGCATCATGTTTGGCACCCCTTTTACTGTCTGTGAGAGTCAGAGAGGGTGACATTCCCTGGGTACCTGCTGTGTCAGTGCATATGCTATGCGTTGCCTCTTTGCCAAGGCCAGGTCATACTGGGCAAGCCTCCTTCCGCCTACTGGGTCTGGCTCAGGTAGTTCCTCCTCCGAGTCACTCTGTGCCTGTACAGGCCTTGGCATTGGTGGGGGGGGCTGTCTGGCCCTGCCCCATGCTGTTCCTGCTGCAATTGTTTCCGCAGGATCATATTGTGTAGCATAGCACATACCATAACAATTTGGGTGCATGTAGCTGGTGAATATTGCAAGGCTCCGCCGAATGTGTCCAGACACCGGAACCATGACCTGAGCATCCCAACACACGCTCAATTATTTGTCTTGCCTGTGTGTGTGCCTCATTATGGCTTAGTTGTTCAGGTGTGTGTGTGCATTTCTGATGGGTGTCATCAGCCACGGCTCCAGTGGGTACCCAGCATCCCCCACTAGGTGACCGTAGGGCATGTCCATATTGGCAAAGGTGTGGTACAGCTGCATCAGATGCCATATATTGGAGTCGTCATAGCTTCCAGGGCAGCCAGCACACACATTCAGTATAATGCCCTGGGCATAGCATATGACCTGGCAGTCGATGGAGGGGATGCCCCTGCAGTTAATGTAGGCCCTACCTTGCTCACCAGGTGGTGCTTTGATGTGTACGTGCGTGCAGGCTATAGCACCCACTACTCCAGGGTAGTCTGCCATTTGGTGGAAGAGACGCATATTGCTGGTCAACACCTCACGTGTGTTGAGGACATGTACATGCTCACTGGCATGTGGTGGCATGGCATCTAGGAACTGGTAGAATACTCTGGATGCAGATGCCTGTGAGATCCCCATGATATCCTCAGTTGTGCTTTGGGAGGTGCCTGTGGCTAGTATACCTAGGCCTACACATACCATGGTATCCACTAGGATGGGTTTCCCTTGGCCTGTTCGATGTGTCAGGTGTGGCCAGCACAGCTCAACAATCTGCTCTATGTCCACCCCATAGCACTCCACTATCTCTGGCTCATGTAGCCCCTGGTAGGTTCCTGCCACAGGTCATCACGCTGCTGTGCATGCTGTGGCACATGGATAAACAAGACATCATAGTTGTCTTGGAGGTAAGGCATAAGGGCCTAATCCTCCAAGTGGGTATAGGCTGGGAGCCTTGCTCGAGGCATATCTGGAAGACATAATGATGGAGACAGGTCACAGTATCTCAGAGATGCACAGAGATACAGTTGCACATACATGTGTGTTAAATTTAGTACATATGAATAGTTGTCTTTACAAATCTGCATGACACTGACATCACTGACATGTTTGTGTCACACACATGTGACACCCAATGGGGACTGGATATTTATCACCATATATGTGTGTCACCTGATTACATTGCTCATACTCCATGTGGATGCTGTCTTGATGTGGGCATGTCTATTTGCCTCTACTGGTGTTCTTACCTATCAGCACATGCCTGGATGTGTCCACATTAATGCTGTCGACCTTGATGCTGTGTATATGTCACATATCAACACATACACTACCTTAACGGACATGACCTGTGACGATGCAGACATGCACACGGAAGCCTTTACATGCATGTGTTTTGCCATATACATCTACACGGCACTGTACAGCAGTTCAACATCCTGCCACGTATCACCTGTGTTGCACATGTGATGCACATGGGACAGTGGCTAGCCGGATGGTATTTGCAGGGATGGTTATCAACTAAAGCATGTATGGCCAAGGTCATGTAGTAGTCTGTATGTCCTGGGCCATGTACAAGCGTAGGATGTAAGGTTTTCTAGCTGTAGCCGACAGCCATGTTTCCGGCACCAGGTTAAGCAGTGCCACATAACTGATCCAGACGGTTAATGATACATCTACCATGCGGTCATCACACCATGTCTGACAGAGGTGAAATGTGCACCTTTGCTGGACAGGGTTGCATAGTATGGCAGGAGTATGTAATGTATATGGCACAAGGATCTGTCCAGCATGTGGCAATCCTTGTACTAGGAAGGTGGATGTCCATGATGTATGTATTTCAGATCAGATATGTACGTGTAGCATGTCCAACATCACAGTGTTGGACATGTCTTTATGCAGGGTAGGCATCATGCTACATAGTGGAGATGAGGATTGTGAAAGCTGGTGTCACCCATCCAAACATGGGCAATACCCCTTAAAGGTGATATGTGATCAAATATTGGTCACTTGAATGATGAGTATGGCTATACAATGATCTCCATATTCATGGATGGCACCCTGTCATGACTAGGGTTGCCTCTTATGACTACCTAATAGGCTTGGTGACGTCACTAGCTCAGGGAGGTAAACTGCACAGCACCATCCCTTACACACAGTGTCCATTATGTTGACCACTGCCTAGGTGGTAGTTCATGGGTACAGGGTTATTAACCTAGTGGTGACAATGCAATATGCAGCTGTCAGATTGTGCACATATGTCACACACCTCACCCACAAAGCCCATTCTGTATGTTGTCCACAACACTGAGTCAGCTCAGCTATTGCTCCTAGGTCATAGCCATTCACATACTTACATACACAGATGCCTCCCATTTGTCTGTGTGGTATGGGCTACAATGAGGGGGAGTACAATGAATTAATCCTTTTTTTACTGTAGCTGCCCCTGGTGTGATATGCACATATCACTCAGACACCTTTTGTAGTGTTGGTTCTGTCAACAGTCCACTGGCAGAACAGTCCTGTGACATACAAAAGGTACATCTAGTATACTGAGTGAAGGTGGAACACAGTATGGGTGATGATGTCCTACGACCTGTCACAGGTATGATATGCAGTGTGAAATCATCCATACTGTCACCTACATCTGTACTGCTAACAACATATACATTGATTAAGATTCATGGACTTTCAGACCAGACTCAGCAAGGTAATAGTGCAGTGCCTCTCATTATGAATGGTGTCTCCACTTTGTGGGTTGTGATAACTGTTAGTGTGCACCATTCAGTGTTTTCACAGACTGACATGAAGCTATGTTTTACATGATGTGTATGTATAGAGCAAACTGTTTTGCCATATGTGTATGATACAACCAGGGATGTGGACACGTCACATGCAGCCTGAGTGCACCTTGTACCATCATAGTTATGGTTACAGGGGCTCTGTAGTGTTCATGGATATGTGATTGTGTACCTGTTGTGGCGGAAGTGTGTTTATGTTATCCGACACCCTATCTGTATTGCTTATTCATGCTTAGCACTTGTTCAGAACATGTAAGCACTTCATGAGCTACTAATTACTATAGCACTCAATCCTCCTCATTTCCTACAGATAAACACTGTTTGTACTTACATTTCCCACTTGCTTAGAGTAAAACAGCTGTTGTACACACTTTCCTCACATATCTAGTGGGAAATAGTTAAATATTCAGGCATGTCCAAGTGTCAATTCCCAGTGTTATCGCCTGTCTATATGATGAATATGGGCATCATGAGGCAATATAGAAATTTTCTTGTGTACACAGTCAATACTCCCCTCCTAACATACAGCACTACAACCTGTGGGAGATGCACATATGTAGCCATGCTGGAGGTAAAGCTCTCTCCAACTAACCTGACAGTCATGTGGGGATGTTAAACGTTTGCACCACACCACACTCATCACATAGTCTCAATAGATCTCCACCACCACAGGCCACACATAGTAAGACTACAACATTTGTGGAGCCTCTGAATACTACTCTGTCTAGGCAACAGGGAACTCCAAAGCAGAAACACAGGCAGCCCCCATCACCCAACACAACACCAATTACTTATAGCCCATATACTCAGTGTGCCCATCAACTACAGCCAATAGGGTGATATAATGTACCCAACACACTAGTCATAGGTGACTCTATAGGCGGTCACACTGATGTCTCACTCAGCAGGCTACACAAGGTGATAGTCACTTTCAGCTGGCTGTCGGGTAACAGGATCCGCAACATAACCTATGCACTCAGGTCACTCCTCAACAGGTACAATATGACTGTGTCATTTTCCATGTTAGTGTGAATGCCCTGAGATGTAACTTCCCGGACTACATGTACAGAGACATGGAATAGCTCTCCGATCTTGTAGCCCAGGCAGGTATCACCCTTGCCCTGAGAACCATTCAGCATTCATCCAGACTGATAATGCAGTACAAGGACTGAATTATTCACTTCAACAGTTTGCTATGCTTCTGGTGTCATTCCAAGGGTATCCAGTATCTGTCTGCTTTGAATGACATGGTCGACAGAACACGATGCTTTGGCACAGATGGCCTGCACCTGTTGACCCTGGGATTACAGATAATGTCTAAGGCTCTTGCTGCTCCTATAGTGCCTGTTTTAGGCACGGTTCAAATAACATATTCACCACCATAACAGGAACAGGCAAGCAAAACCTGAGGGTAATGCTACTCAATGCTTGACATCTTCATCTCAAATGCACTCACCCGAGGCACTCCTTGTAATGGACCACTTTGGTATCTCTGCAGTGACTGGGACCTGCTTCTAGGCTCCTGAGAGCACTCCTGCACTAACAGGCTATTACTCAGACCACACCTTTCAGTCATGTAACCAGGACCAGAACACCCATGGCGGAGGTGTGTCCATATTTCCCAAGGATATACACACCTCCAGGTTGGTTGATTAGCACAATGCATCAGAGGTAATCCAAGTGCAACTAACTGTGGCCATAACTGCTATACAAGTTGTAGATTGCTACAGATTCCACACCATACCCCACGGTTAACGTTCCTCACTTCTTGGTGTACTAGAAAGTGGGGTTCAAACAGATACTACTGATGTGCGACTGACACTACCCCACCATTAACTGGGATACCTACTCATGTACCGACACATTAGGCCAATGCTTTCTGGGATTCATAACCTCCAATCGGCTGGATAAACCTATCCACACCACCACCAGGGAGAACAATATCCTAGACCTGGACATTACCAACATGTGTGACTGGTGTTCCATACCTGGGGTTATCTCCTCGTTGGTCAGATCCAAATGTACATTAATCACCCTTGTTATCCACATCCTGGCACCACACCCTTTATGGAAAATACAGTACAATATTTCTACAAAGCCAATTTCAGGCTTCTTTTGACAGCAGTAGTAAATGTCATGACACCCGTGCAGATGGACAATACAGTTACACCCGCTGAATCATACACAACTGCACTTAATTAACACTTACACGACTGCAAGGATCATGCTATCCCAAACAGAGCCATGATGGTACCCACCAGAAAATGGATGCCACTCTGGTGGTCCACTGCCATGGACATAATGTACAACAGAAGGAAGAACTGTTGCAAAGTAGAGTACAATCCCATGAGTGGGGGAGCTCCCTGGTCAGCCTCAGTAGGAATCTGAAATCCCTTATCACATCCTCCAAAGCTAGCTACGTAAACATTACTGTGACTCATTCCAAGGACTACCACAAAGTGTTCTAGAGGTATGGCACTACTCTCGATGGCCATACCCACATCTGCTCTGACATACAGCAGTTAGGAATGAACATTACAGAACAGACTGATATTGGCAACATCCTGGCAGATAGGTTCAGTGCTAACTTTACACCACTCTCACACCCTAAATGGCCCAAATCTATACAGGAACAATGCAGAGTCCCTGCGGTCACAACTACGCAATTCAAAGCTGCACTCTCTAAAGCCAAGAACACAGAATCCATGTGACCGTACAACATCCCAGGCTGCAATTTCCATGAACTTCAGAACAAAATGGCTCCCCACTTGGGCACCAAATTCACTAATAGCCTTGCATCAGACATTGTGGCCCCTGAATGGCACACAGCAACAGTTATCACACACCACAAAGGTGGCGCTACAAAGGACCAGGGGAGCTACTGCCCTATACGCCTGACTAGACTGTTCTGCAAGGCTATGGAGCACATCATCATGGATCTCATTCACAGAGACATTGGTGGCCTCCAAACTTTTGATCTCACCCTGTTTGGATTTGTTAGGGCCAGACCATGCCTCCTAAACCTGGTGGAGTCCTTTGATTCAGTTACCAAGGCAGTAGATGAGGGTAAGGAGGTCCACACAGCCTACCTTGTCCTCTCAAAGGCTTTCAACACTGTTCCTCATTCTGGTATTGTCAACATACACATCCACCTGCACATCAACCCCTACGTCACGAGATGTTATGCAAAGTGGCTCACGGACAGAACCCACACAGTTAGGGTAGCTTACCCTAGTTCCTACTGTAAATCAGTTACAATTGGCATTCCCCAGTCCTCAGTCATAGGGCCCCTCATGTTCAGTATATGCTTCTCTGAGGTGCAGGCTAGCACAGGAGGACTTACCCTGAATAGGTTTGCAGACAACTGCAAACTAGGGGCCATGATTGATTCACCAGCTGATACATACACCCTCCATAAGGGTGTCACTGGGACAGATACCTGGTGTCAATAACATGGCCTCAAGCTGCATGCCACAAGGTACATAGACATCCCCTTTGGATTACACCAATCACCCGTGGACTGTCACATAGGTGGTAGTCCCCTACATACATAGGACATAATAAGGGATCATAGAACCCAAGTAGATAGCATCCACTCCTTTGATAACCATATTGCCAGTGTGGTGTGGATATCCTTCTACGTGGCCACCCTAATCACTAATAGGTTTGTATCCAGAACAAAGGCAGCCATTGTACCTCTCTACTCATGACTTATGAAACACATTCAAAGGTACAACACCCCATTTGGAATGTACCTTACGAGACAACAGCAACAGCTTTAAATACCACAACATTACCACACCAAAGAGGATTACTGACCTCCGAAGGATGATGTATGCAGCCCAACTACAGAAACCCCAACTGTACTCATTTGCATACTGCATACTCAGAGGTGATCTCTGTTGAACATACAAGGCCCATGTCCAAAACAATATTGATGGATATACTCCACATAAGCAAAAGCCACTGAGTGCCACATGCTCTGGGATATGTACCTAAACACAACAATGACTAGGACGTGCTGAAGGGATACATTCCTGACCCGGACACTCACCATGCTTTAGAACATGATTCCTATGTACATCAGGCAGGGACCCTCACTAGCGCTCTTCAAGATATACCTCGATGGGTGGATGGGAGACAGACATGTACATCAGGGATCACTGCAGTGGCTCTGCTGTACAGACATGCAGGAAACGAATGGCTCTGCTGTTCACAGGCACAGGACACTAACCTAGGGAGGTGCCGCAAGTGAAAACACTGTAGTTAGGTTTACGAATGGACTTGGCCAGACAGCATAGTACCTAACTATGAACCTATGAAGCTATTACATGTCCTTTGTGCATGGATAATTGACTAGCTCTTCCATTTCAATTAGCTATCATGCTGATACACTGTCTGGTGACTACGAGTCATATGTATCCTGTTATTTTGTATTGTAGATGCCAATAGACATACCTGATGTTTGCATAATATAATAGTAATGCTATGTAAAATGTTAGACATATCTACCTACAATACTGTACATTTCACATTTTTGCAACAATATCCCACAATGCAAATCATAATTGCACATCAGGACCACCTTAGACATGTTATTCTCAGTTATACACCCATACATATGCCTACTGTTACAATATATCAGCATATACTATCCCCTGTTATGGCACGTACATGTTGGACAAACCCTGCTACTGACAGTGGCTGGAGTGGAATTGTTGTGTTTAAAGTCCTTATGTAGCATCCCTTGTGGTGTATGAGGTGTTTACCTTGTGGCCCACTGCAGTACACACAATTTCTACGAGCGTTACTATGCTCAACAATACATAACTACATAATACCTTTTCCCACTATATGCACTGCGTACACTTTCATTAATACAGAACAGGCACTACATACAGTAACATACTGAGTGTTCTACATACCTTCTTAGTAGTCCGGGTTGACAATAATATCAGTCCTATTCCTTTTCTGTTTTAACGGTTTTCTCGTATGTACATACGGTTTGAATGTATGACAAACCATCCTTTTATACGTAGATACCAGTAACATGTGGTATCCTGCCACCAATTGGTGTTCTGGAGTAGATGATAACATGCACATCAGCTGTGCAGCTAATCCATTAGCCAATTACATGGCAACAGTGGGATATAACTGAATACTCCACTTGGGCGTTGTCCCTTTGCCCTACCTTCGAGGAAGACAGCCTGGATGTGTTGTTTGTGCTGAATTGCAACAGCTATATGGAGAGACACAGAGATATTTTAACTTCATGGTCCCCGTGGATTGTGTGTAATGGCTAGAGGATGTAGTTTTACATGTGAGCATAGCTGTTATATTAGCCGTCTGATATGGGATTATTGCAAACAAACCCTGTAACATCGGCGTCTGTTCCATTGTACAACAGCAACAATTTCACATAGGGCCATTATGGTGTGTCTCTCTCACAAGGTATGTTAAGGCTTCTGCAAATGTCATAGAGTGAGTGGATGTTTGTGATGTTATTACAGTCTGTATTGCAATTGTTTCGGGTGTGGGGGAGATGTAAGTGGGCGTACATAGCAGATGAAGGTGTGTAGGAACTGCATTTATACATATTCCATACGTGTTTGAGGGCTCCTTCCCTAATTGAAGACCTATCATTTAGTAGACTAATACTATGGTTATTGCAGGCTTATTCATTAAGCCATTGTTAATTGGTTCCTGTATAGCATGCAGGTGATCTTGGTCCTTCAATCCCTTCGGAAATACATCGGTATGTAATGAAATGTTGCTACATGAAAGCTGTCTCGTGTATTTGTGGCACAGATATTTTCACTCATTGGAGTTGTGTTGGTGACTGAACCTCTTTGGCTTGGGTTGCCGCCTTTTCAAATGGTCATAGTGGGACATTTGCAGGACACACATCGGATTTTAGAGGCCGACACATACCCACTGTCAGTACAAAGTATAGAACTTTACATGTTGCTTTTTACAACGTGTCTCGCTATGTTAAAGATTCTCCGCTGTTTTTTTTAAGCTGTCTAGCTATGTTAAACTCCTTTAACATAGAGATACACTTTGTAAAAAGCAACAGAGATCTTGCTTTCTCCGTTGCTTTTGCTCACAGCTCTGATGTACTGCGTAAGCATACGCTGCGCAGTACATTAGAACTGCCACAGAATAACAGACAGCTGCGGAAGGGCAGCAAGGAGGCATTATACAATGCCATTATTTACGAATAATAATTATTTTATTTCTTAAATAATGTCATTGTATAATAGCAGTAACCCACTTCTGGGTGTGGGTAATGCTGGATTTACCCATGGTTGTCTTTGTTTGGCCACTCGGGCTTCGCCCTCATGACCAAACCACACCAGCCGTGGGTAAATCCAGCATTACCCACACCCAGGCGTGGGTTATTGCTATAAAATAATCTCCATATCCTTTGTTCATAACGTTCGGTTGTGGCGGAATGTGTGATTGCTATGGTCCATGTTATGCACATATTTGAAGACTTCAACTGCTGTATACGGCATACCCACGGATTTAGGAACCCCACAATACCAAACACTCAAACTTGCGACAGTCAAACTCCCGGAACTAACACAAACACAGAACACACACACGCACACACAGACACCCTGCTACCCATCACATCCAAACAAACCATCCTACACTAAGTATGGCCAGGTGGCCATGCCCCATACACACCCCATGTGGGTGGCTGTGCCCTCCACACCACACCTACTGTAATAATCTACCTCTGAGATAGCACAAACAGACACATAAAGCAAACACACACACGCACACACACATTACAGTCCCACGGAAACACACACTGCACTCAGAACACACACTTACACACACTACAGCAATCAGAAACACAATTAAACACAGTACCTACCTGGACTGCAGCACCAGAAGCACTAACTAAATGTTCCTTAACATCGTGATAATAGTATTCGCGGTTCTAGTGTTCTGGTACTGTGGTCTTTCGGTCTTTAAGCCTCGTGATTACGCGTGTCAGTATGTAAAGCATTCGGTATTTGGTAGTATCCTACTTATATGTACCTCCATGGTTGTGTCCATGTTGTTAACCTATCTATATATTTGCATATATATGTATATCCGTAGATATCAACATAGATCTCTCTATCACCCTTTCTATCTCTATATGTTTTATATATATATATATATATATATATATATATATATATAGAGAGAGAGAGAGAGCACACCTTTCATTGGGTACATGGCGGTGTATACTATTTCCTGAACTCCGCCCTTTTGTGTTTTAACCTGCCACAATATACACCTGCCATTGGTACATCTCAGGTAGCTTAGTGGTAGGTGATTGTGTACATGGTTGCGTGTTCTACTCCTGGCAGTGGTCGTTTTACCTCTCAGAGCAGGCACTATTATGCAAGGGTGAATAATGCAGATTTCAGTGGTTCTGGCCAGCTTTGCCCGTGATCTGCTCGATATTCAGCAAAGCTTAGACCTGTTTTATGCATATCCATGTAGTCATGTTTAAACGACGCTTACCAGCACTTGCCGGCGCATAAACCCACTAACATGTGCTTAAACGTTCTCTAATGACCTGCATCCAACATCCATTATTTGGGACATCGGAATTACGTAACAGCCCTTGCAGGTCGTGGAACTGGGAACATGCACGAGACAGTCAGTGGCTTTACCACTGGGGCATCTGGGATGTGTACAAGTGTTATGGTGTTTAGTATGTGGACTGCACTATGGCTGTTCCTCCATACTGCAAACTAATGTGTAACTCAGTTAATTTACATATGGATGATACCTATTAATGGTATGTCCAAGTGATGCTTAATGGATGTGCTCCAGCTATGGGAATCCATGTCACAGTGAGTCACACACTGTAATGTGCTACACCTTGCCACAACCATAACTGGAGAATGCTGGGGTGACAGATACCTGTCATGGGTACTCCCCATGCTTTGGAACTACATCCCTGATTACATTATATGGAGCCCCACATTAGCACACCAGGGAATCATTGCAGAGTGGGTGGGGAATGGTGGTTACATCCCAGGGATCCCACAATTAGCTCTGCTCCACAGAGTGATAGTTAATCAATGGGGTGGCAACAGCAGACACATTTTGGCTAGGCTGATGAATGGCCTCTGACAATCCAGCATGTACCTACCAATGTACCTAGGAACCTATACATACAGTATCAACACATGCTGTTAGCTTAATTTACTGTTCAGGTGTTGACTTACCTTGTACCAATAGCTGTTGTGTGTGCAATAGTTGAGGGCTGCCTATGTAGGATGCACACAGTAGACCACCTATACATGACAATTTACAGGGGGTCATGTGTGTGTGTGCCATCCATTTTACTGTGTGTGCAGGTGGAGGAGTGTGTCAGTCCATAGGGGCCTGCACTGTCAGTGTATATGCTATACGTTCCCTTTTTGCCAAGGCATGGAATTGTGTTGCGAAATGTGTTCTAGAGCTGATCTACTGCAGGTTTGCTTTGCTCTGCAGTGACAGTTCTCTTTTCTTTGCAATCCGGCACCTACCCTATCCTGTTCTGCAGGTTGCTACTAGCAGCCTTGTTAGCTACCGTCAATGGCCCACTGTGAGATAATAGGTGTTAATTACTCAGTTGTACTAGAAAATACCCTACTGCAGCATTTCCTTATTGTCTTCCCATAACCTTCCTGTTTCAGCTGTGGTGCATGCCGCACACAGCCGTTTACCGGGTTTCTAGCACGTTGTCATCCATGTACATATGCGCTTTCAGTCACCATGTGTGCTCTCAGCTAAGCAAAGCTATAGCTACATCCACACCCCTATCCTATGGCTTTGCTTAGCAATAGGCAACCCAAATTAGCAATGCTGCAATGTGCTTACAGCTACGGTGGCACACCCCACTGCTGATGTCATGTATACCTCCAGGCCACTCCTCGGTGTTGTACCGCTGCACTGTACGGTGCATTCTTAGGCTGGCGGGACATTTGCGATTCAGTATTACTTGCCTCATTTGCATGACATTGACTACTAATTCATAGTTAGCGTGATGAACATTGTCACAGACCCTTAGCAATCCTTGTACCTTGGTTTTGGTGTAGCATGCATACCATTGACTATTATGGCGAAATCATGATTTGTGTTACATTGCAATTTTATAACATCTGTATATATTTTCCTTGTGTTCCCATTTGTGCACACATGCCCTGCGGTTGTACTTTGCGTTAGTGTGGCCATGACGTTAAATGTTATTTTTTTATGTGTTATGCGTGTTTTTTTTTATGCCATTGGCTGTATATTTAGCCATTGGCATATGTTAACTTTGTAATATGTAAGTTTGGTCCACTTTCATGGCTCCAATGTTCTGTTTGGAAAAATGTAAACCATTTTTTGTTGGTTTACATTTCTGTATGCTTATGCTATGCCTGCACCACTTCATGAATTGCTATGTACCTTCATTTGCATGCTGCACTACTGCGCATGGGATGATTAGCATACATGAGCCGAGAGCTGCGCAGATCTGGCATACGCTGGTTGTGCACGTGGAATTGGATCCTACCTGAATCACTCGGTGGCCATATTTGGCATTATACTGCCTACGCTATGCCTGCGCCTGGCGCAAGCTTCATGAATCCTGGGGGTAGTCTACTTTAGATTTTGCCAAACTTGCCATGTTTTTTATGTCGGAAAGACTAATAGACCACTTAAGGATAGAATTCTAGAGCATTTAAGAGACATAAAAACAAAAAAGATACTAATGCTCTAGCAGCACATATTATGAAGTATGATTCCACACATTATTTTAAGTTCTTTGTTTTGCAAGTCTTAGATATTCGTTTAAAAGGTGGAGATGTTAAGAATTATACCGAAAGCATAGAACAGAAATGGATCCTTTTATTAAATGCTGAAAAACTATCTGGTTTAAATGGGATTTTTTCACTAAAACCATTCTTAAAAGGACATAGATTGATGCATAAGTAGATTTTTTTAAATAGTTTTTTATAATTTTATACTATCTTAATATACTGTTTCTATTCAAGTGCAATTTATATATATATATATATATATATATATATATATATATATATATATATATATATATATATCTATATATATATCATCTATCTATATATATATATATATATATATATATATATTTTTTTTTTTTTTTTGATTGTGTTAATATGTGTGTTATGATTATATATGCCTTGTATACAATTATTTAAATTCAATGACATCATACTTTACTGCTTTTCAATGGATAAAATTTTATATTTAAATGGTGGGTACTTCAGTTAAAAGTTGTCTGATGAAGCGGTGTGTCTACCATGTAAAGTATTTTGATTTTAGCCTTGTTTGGTTTGGTATTTCTTTTTTCTTTTTGCCTTCCTGATTCTGTCTGTGGACATTAATTGATACATAAATAAATGCTGACTGCAAGTTGAAAAAGAATAGGTTTGGATAGGATCTGTAGAGAACAGAGTGTATTTTTATTTTTCACAGGCAATGGTTGATTTTACTCTGATGCTCCTAGTATTTAAATTGAAGGGTACTAAAGAATATTGAAATAATCTAGAAAATAAAGTACTGATAATACATACTCTAGAAACATTTTGATGAAATCAGATATTTGCACACATTTACGAGGATCTGTATTATGTGGTGAATTGCAAACCTTTTATTGGGACTTTATGGAGTTTGCTATACACTGGGAAGGGCCAAGGTTAAGCCAATGCTCTTTCATATTTATGTGTCTATTAACTTATTTTTGTATAGTTATTTTTAGTTATTTAAATTATATATACTCATATTCTAGGTCTAATATTACAGCTTTTCATTTTATGTTTGCAATATTTATTTGCTTTGTCTTAGCATTCTAATATCTTGATTTTCCGATTTGTATTTAAGTTTCAATAAATAAACTCAATATAAAAGCGTATTTTCTCATTGAAGAAAATGAGCTAGGAAGACAGGGACATCAAAAAAAAAAAAAAGACAATGAAGAACTGGAAAAAATATAGTTTCCTAGTGAAATTGTATAAATTGGTTAGCTGCCAGATTAGATTGGATATGATAACCATGTTTAAGAAAGTCTTTAGAGAGAAATCACTTCTATAAATGTAAGAAAACCTAACTGGCAGTGTTTTTCAAAAGAAAGATGGGCAAGAGGACCTACAAAATTAGCTGCAAAAATTATGCGCATCTTCTTGGCATAATTTAAGGACACATAAGCAAATTACTTGAGGAAAAAAATAAAAGAAGTATGTAATACAACCAGGATCTCCAAAATACAGGTCTGCCTTGTGACCACATGATAAGGATTTGTTACGGGTGTTAACTTACAGACTAGGGGATGAACAGATTTGATTTGTTGCAAGTCCATGTTGCAAAGATTATCGGAGATTCTTGCTGGATTTTGCAGAAGAAATTGGAAGATAGAGTCAAAAGCAGGGAATGAACCTCACAGATATCAATAAAGCAAGAAAGTGTGTGATAGAGGAAATTAGAACTTCTTATAGTATACAATGGAAAGGGACAACCATGACAATGGCCAAGATGAAACGGGTTCAGTTAGTGGGAGGGAAGGGATGGGCATGCCTGTCCTAGGTGTGAGAGTGCTCATTGATACACTTCCTAAGGAATGGTGTGGTCCAAGGCAGGGAGCTGCCCTCAGATATAATAAGTAGACATGGAGGAGGGGGAAGAGAGGGGTATGGAATAAACAAACTAAAAAAAAAAAAAAAAAAAAAAAACATCCCAGATGGAAGTATAGATCCGCCAAGCCCCCAGGACACCCTTAGGATCCAAAACTGGTTCTTGTAATGCATTAGTAAGTCCAAGGTTTAGGAGAATTTTCAGTACATCCAGCACATGAGGTGCTCTGGCAGGTGAGCTGTAAGAATGAGGTCTCGGTATATCAAAAATATATATGCACAATGGAAAGATGCAGATAGGTACATTATCATTTGTCTCCATGAGAAAAAAATGATTGAGTAAATACTGGAAGACATAAACATCTGTGATGTCTTTTGTCCACTTTTATTTTATTAGAAACTGTACAGGATAAAAAAAAACATGACTCCTGTCTTGGGACTGAAGCCAGGATCTTCTCTAGTTGTTCATGCAGTTATCAATTACACTGGACCAGCAAAGAGTCTATGGACATTTATGTACATGATTTCACCTATGAGCAGTTTCTTCTTTCAACTAGAAAACCGCCATGATGGTGATTTTTAACACACAAGCAATAAATGAACTAAAAACATGAAACTAGTATTGCATTGACAAATTAGTAGAAAAGAAAAACAATGACCCCCTTATGGAAGTTGAAATCAGGAACCTCCTCCATATCTATGTGATTGTCACTGCCACTGGAGTTACAATGAATCACAGGAGAGTTGGTTACATCATTTCAGCAAATAGCAATTTCTTGTTTCAACTAGGAAACCACAATAAGTTCATAGGTGCATATTGGGCTAATGATCACCAATGTCTTTACAATCTTAGCCATACAAACAACCTAGTTTTGTCCCAGAATTCCTTGGACACCTATATGATAGGGTATGTTAATAAAGAGGTAGCTAAGGATTATGTGGGGAGGAGGGTATGTTACTTAGGGATTAATTTACTTGCTGTCAACCTTTGTCCATATAAGAAATGGGGGACAGACTGGAGCGGTGGATTTGTGATTTCCCATCCAGTGGTCAAGGTTTCTTTTGAATAGTGTTAGGGATGAAATCTGCTTCGTGTAGATGGGGAGCCTATTCCATTGTACAGGGATCCATTGAGACATATGTCGGTGCCTCCAGAAGGTTCTTTTTATATTGCAGAGAAAGTTCAGATCATTATATCTAGTGTTTCTGGTGTGATTTGTCATGTGAATGTGCAAGGGATCCAAAAGAGATGGATCTAAGCATGCAAGGCATAGATCACCTCTCAGTAACCTGTAGAAGACTGAGTACAGCAATAGGACCTTAAGACACCTTTTAGGGCATTGCAACTGTTGCAAGTACCTGGTTAAGTACATGTCAAAAGGGGCATTGTACTCAATGATTGGTCTGATAAGGGCTGAGTAGAGTGCTACTGTTATTTCATTAGACTGGATGCCATACCCTTGCTTATGAATTGGGCAACATAGTGTGGTTTTCTTGCTATTTTGGCGGCATGTTTGTTGAACACCAGATTACTATCTACGTATCTTCCCAGATCCTGGACTATTGGGTCACCTGTTAGGGGTGTTTATTAATGAAGTAATTAGCTTGGGTGGATGCTTTCCCAAAGAGCACTATAATGCATTTTTTGCAGTGAGTTTTAATCTGTGGCTTTCTCACCATTCATTTGTTTGTGTTAGCTCCTCTAGTAGGATGTTGGTGTCGAGGGGGGAATCTATGAAAACTCCTAATTTAAAGTCATCTGTGAATTTTGGGAGACAGATGTCTTTGTCATTAGCCTTGACCTTCAAGACATAGATCTCAAAGAGGAGTGGGCCTGATATGGAGCCCTGGGTACTCCACTGGTAACCAGTCTCTTGGTGTAGGTGGTCTCACTGATCCTGTCTTTTTGTGTTCTGTCCAGTACCTGATCATGGTCAAGTGGGACCCCTGGCAGGGTATGTGATCAGCCCCCCCAGAAGTCACCCCTTCAGCCATTCCACTGTCCCACTACTTGGAAATTTCTCCCCAGATGCCATAAACACTGTTCAAACCTGTCAATTTGCATACAACTTTCTTTTTCTACTTCTACAGTGATTAGCAATATTTAAAACTTATATCAAATTTTAGAGCAGAAACATTGACAGCCATTTGCTAAACAAAACAATACAGTTTCACAATGAAAACAGACTTAGCATGAACAGTACGCTTCTCTGCTCTTGAAATCCACATTTATTTAAACAGCATTGAAACCCACATTCAAAGAAAATGCATCTGTCCAGTATTGGATTAACGTTACTTTTTTGGGCTATTTTCGAACCATAGGCCTCTTGCACACATTTTTGTAGCATGCCTACATCCATGTGTTCTTTGATGCACTATCCTGATTGTATTACATTATTTTCCTTGTAAAATGCAGAATCGTTTGTTAGAGTGTGTTTTAAACAGGTAGGTTTGAATATTTTTCCAGTAAGCAATGAAAAAAATGTATGAACCAGTAAGAACAAAGCTAAGCATTGCAGAACATTTCAATCACAAAAGGCCACTCAAACCTCTGTCATTACAGTTCATCAATGTAGGGCAATGTATTCAATCCATGCACAAGTAAAAATAATCTAAATAATTTCATATTAAAGAGATCTATGACAAATGAAGAGGTTGATGTTGGCAATCAACCTTTTGTTTCAGTGTTTCATGTACAAGTTTATTACCTGCTGCCCTTGAAGAATAAACTGCCCATGTTACATTAAAAAAAATTGTAAGCTGGCAATGTTGCATTTGGGAATGGCTGTCAAACCAGCAACTGGTCCTTGTAATGCCAAACTCCAAAAATTAGGAGAATTCCCAGTACACCCAGCACATGAGGGGTTCTGGGAAGTGAGCTGTAAGAATGAGGTCTCAGGATATCAAAAATATATATACGCACTGGAAAGATGCAGATAGTTACATTATCATTTGTATCCAAAGAAAAAATGATTGAGTAAATACTGGAAGATGTAGACATCTGTGATGTCTTTTGACCACTTTTCTTTTATTAGAAACTGCACAGGAAAAGAAAAACATGACTCCTGTCTTGGGATTGAAGCCAGGATCTTCTCTAGTTTTTCATGCAGTTGTCGATTACACAGGGCCATCAAGGAGTCTCTAGACAGTTTTGTACATGGTTTCCCCTATAAGCAGTTTCTTCTTTCAACTAGAAAACCACCATGATGGTGATTTTGAACACACAAGCAATAAATGCACTAAAACCATGAACCTAGTATTGCATTAACAAATTAGTAGGAAAGAAAAATACTGACCCTCTTATGGAGGTTGAAATCAGGATCCCCCTCTATATCTGTGTGATAGTAACTGTCACTGGAGTTACAACGAATCACAGGAGAGTTGGGTACATCATTTCAGCCAAGAACAAATTCTTGTTTCAACTAGGAAACCAAAACAGGTTCATAGGTGCATATTGGGCTAATGATCACCAATGCCTTTACAATCTTAGCCATACAGACAATCTAGGTTTGTCCCAGAATTCCTTGGACACCTATATGATAGGGTATGTTAATAAAGAGGTAGCTAAGGATTATGTGGGGAGGAGGGTATGTTACTTAGGGATTAATTTACTTGCTGTCAACCTTTGTCCATATAAGAAATGGGGGACAGACTGGAGGGGTGGATTTGTGATTTCCCATCCAGTGGTCAAGGTTTCTTTTGAATAGTGTTAGGGATGAACTCTGCTTCATGTAGATGGGGAGCCTATTCCATTGGACAGGGATCCATTGAGACATATGTTGGTCCCTCCAGCAGGTTCTATTTATATTGCAGACAAAGTTCAGATCCTTATATCTGGTGTTTCTTGTATTATTTGTCTTGCGAATGTGCAAGGGATCCAACAGAGATAGATCTAAGCATGCAAGGCATAGATCACCTCTGAGTAACATGTAGAAGACTGAGTACAGCAATAGGACCTTAAGACACCTTTTAGGGCATTGCAACTGTTGCAAGTACCTGGTTAAGTACATGTCAAAAGGGGCATTGTACTCAATGATGGGTCTGATATGGGCTGAGTAGAGTGCTACTGTTATTTCCTTAGACTGGATGCCATACCCTTGCTTATGAGTTGAGCAACATAGTGTGATTTTCTTGCTATTTTGGCTGCATGTTTGTTGAACACCAGATTACTATCTACGTATGTTCCCAGATCCTGGACTATTGGGCCAACTGTTAGGGGTGTTTATTAATGAAGTAACTAGCTTGGGTGGATGCTTTCCCAAAGAGCACTATAATGCATTTCTTTGCACTGAGTGGTGGCTTTCTCACCAATCATTTGTTTGTGTTAGCTCCTCTAGTAGGATGTTAGTGTTGAGGGGGGAATATTTGAAAGCTCCCAATTTAAAGTCATTTGTGAATATTGGAAGACAGTTGTCCTTGTCATTAGCCTTGACTTCCAAGAAGTAGAGCTCAAAGAGGAGAGGGCCTGGCATGGAGCCCTGGGCTATTCCACTGGTGACCAGTCTCTTGGTGTAGGTGGTCTCACTTATCCTTTCTTTTTGTTTACTATCCAGAGCCAGATCATGGTTAAGTGGGACCCTGGCAGGGTAAGTGATCAAGACCCCACCCAGTTTGCATACAACTTTCTTTTTCTACTTCTACAATGATTACAGATTTGTAAAACTTATTTCAAATTTTAGAGCAAAAACACTGATCGCCATTTGCTAAACAAAACAATATAGTTTCACAATCAAAACAGACTTAGCATGAACAGTAAGCTTCTCTGCTCTTGAATTCCACATTCATTGAAACAGCATTGAAACCCACATTCAAAGAAAATGCATCTGGCCAATATTGGATTAAGTTTACCCTTTTGGGCTATGGGAATGGCTGTCAAACCAGCAACAGGTTCATAGTTATCAGGCACCTCATCCAAAAGAGGACACACACAGGAATGAAGCACTCCCATCCCACTTTAAAGGGGGCACTGCAATATCAGCACTCTTTGTACATGGCATGGAGTAGAACCCACAGCCTTCTGCACCAAAAGCAAGTAGACTACCTTTTGTGCTACTAACAAAGCTGCCAAAGTTTATTGCATAAACACTGATAATGGTCATTTGTTAAGTTATGCATTGAAAACAGACTTAGCATGAGCTGTAGTAAACTTCCCTTCCCTTGAAACTCAACATTCCTTGAAAATGCACAGAAAGTCAGCATTCGTGATCAATGGCAGCGATAGCATCCATGCTCTCTGTACACACTTTGTTTCAAGTTAAATATGTGTGCATCATACTAAACATGCACATACAGATGCTACTAAGGATGCACTCTGCAAGTGTCCTTAAAAAAAGAAGTGTAACACACACAGAGTGCATTCTTAAAGAAGAAATGTAAATTTTAAGTTTTTGTGTCAGCCTCTCAGCAAGTGGGCCCCCCAAACTAGTTGGCCATAGGTGACTGCCTATGTTGCCTAGTGCTGGATTCTGCTCTGGTTCTATCTGTGAGCCTGCTGGCAAGCAAGTGTATTATCAAGGTATTTGTGCCTAGCTTTGAGAGTTTGTCAGCAGTACATGAGTGGAGCATTGAACACCTTGACCAGGTCAAAGTAGGTGGCATACATAGCCATGGTAACCCTCCCAAAGAAGTCTAAATTTTGGAGAAGTATCTATGAAGATCCTGTGGAACATAGCAGAGATGCTAAATGGATAGAAGAAGTAAAAGAAATAATAAGTTTAAAGTTACAGGATATGAAATGGGATGAAGTAACAACCAGAGAGATTAAAGCAAAGTTAAGAAAAGCCTCTAACTGGAAAATTCCAGGCCCAGATGTAGTACCTAACTTCTGGTTAAAGGTATTAACATATTTACATGAAGATTTAGCCATGAGTAGGAATTATTTATATGCACACTCCGAACAGACACCAACCTTGCTAACAACATGAAAAATAATGTTCCTACTTAAGAGTGAACCTGCATGCTACCCTAAAAATTATAGATGAACAACTTGCCTCCTGATGATGTATAAACTATACACTGGAATTGATGCCAACAAAGTTTATATTCATTTAGAAGAAAACTCAATTATGGCAACAGAACAAAAGGGCAATAAAAGAAAGTCATACAGAACAAAGGATCATTTGTTGTTAAATAAAGTCATAGTGGAGAACTGTAAAATTGGGAAGAATTTAAGTATGGTCTGGACTGACTACAAAAAAGCATTTGATAGTATCCCACATTCGTGGATAAAAGAGTGCTTAAGAATGTATAAGATACACTCTACAATGATCGATTAAATTACAGTGACCATGAAACAATGGCAGACCACTTTGCAATTAAGCCATGATAAAGGACAGCTTATTATTCCAGGGATAAAAATCCAAAGGGGGATATTCCAGGGTGATTCTTGTCACCGTTGCCATTCTGCCTTGGCCTTAATCTATTAAGCTGTTTACTTAACAGCTTAGTCAGGGCTGTAATTTGGCTTCTAGAAAACAAAAAAAAAGTGCAAAGACTTCTTATCTTCTCTTTGTTAACAATTTGAAACTGTATAGCTCATCAGATGAGGAACTGAAAGCACAACTGCAAGTTGTCAAAACCTTTTCAGATGATATAAGAATGTTGTTTGATCTTGATAAATATGCAAAAGCAACCTTTAAAGCAGGAAACTGCAGCACCAAGAAAACATCAGTTTGGGACAAGAATGTTATATAAAAGAACTTGAGCAAGAGGGAGTATATAAATATTTAAGAATTGATGAAGGATCAGCAATAAAACATAAACAAGTGTGAATAAAACTTAGTACGGAGTATTTCAGAAGATTTAAGTTAATCCTGAAAACAGCTTTGATATCTAGGAACAAAATCCAAGCTATTAACCAATTTGCTCTTCCTGTCCTAACTTACAGTTTTGGAGTGATTGACTGGCCCCAAAATGTGCTGGATAGAGTAGACAGGAAAGCAAAAAGGATGCTTCATGCTCACCAAATGAAATCAGTGCATACCAAGATTATATATCCCCCGTTCTGAAGGAGGGATAGGCCTAATTGAAATTGATTACATGTATAGATCTGCAGTCATAGGATTCCACACATATCTGCTGACCTCACAAGACCCGAACATAGTGAAAGTTTTGAAACATGAGGAGAATAAATCTAAGATGACTTCCCTGCTTAGGCTAGCAGAAGCATATCTCCTTCAAGCAGGAATGGAAATCAAACCACAAGTAGATAAAAATCAGGCAGCAACTGAATGTGCCAAAAAACAAAAGAAAGAATATAAGGGTGAAGGACAAGATGAGAAGGCAAGAAATATGGAAAAATCATAAATTTAGGTGCAAGTATTGAAGATTTCTGGAAGAACCTCATGTTGATCAGGAACAAACACAGGAATGGTTAAGGAGAGGTGAATTTAAACCAAGAGATGAACGGTTAATATTGGCGGCCTAAGATAGTGGGCTATGTACACGTTGGTTTGCAAAATCCATTGAACATGTGGGAGAAACAGACAAATGTAGCTTTTGTAAAACAGAATTGGAAACAGTTGCACACCGTATTGCTGGCTGCGACATACTAATGACAGAAGGACTGTATACTGAAAGGCATAATGATGTGGAAAGACTGTTGCCCTGGGGATTGTGCAAACATTATGGTACTGAAGTGGCTGAAAAACACTGGAAATATGAGCCACAAAGTGTCATAGAAAATATCACATGGAATCACCCATTACCAACAGTTCAAAAGATAGATGTTAGAAAACTAGATATAGTGGTCCAGAAAAAGAAGACAAAAGTAGCATTGATCATTGAAATTGCCACACCCAGTGACTACAGTGTCCTTTGTACAGAGAGACACAAAGTCATAAAATATCAGGGTTTGCAAGCAAAAATGAGAGCAATGTGAAAGAAAGATACCCAGATTGTTCCAATAATAGTTGGTCTTAATGGGTCTTATAAAAAAGAGTCTACAATCCTATTTAAATACACTATCAATACATGTAACTCCATACGAATTGCAGGAGTAGTCATTACTGGGCACATTGTATGTGCTGCAAAGAACACTTTTGGCTGACATCAAAGAGTAAAACAATAGTAATTTCATGAACTTTAATCGTGCTTTGACTTAGGAATGGGGTCCATTCTCGTTATGGTATTAGAAACCCAAAAGATTTAGAGAAATTAAAAAAAAGTCTAACAGTCTAAGTAGGCAAAACTTTCCCTTAACAAAGCTAAACTGGGATGGGTCCTGTGTTTGTAGGTTGCCATTGTCTTTGTTGATCATTTCCATGATAATTCATTCCATGTCTTTGTATATTAGACTTGTTAGACTGTTGGGTCTGTAGTTCCTGAGTTACATGATGTCCGTATTTATGAAGGGTGACCATTACAGCCCTTCATTCACCTGGCACATAGCCTGTTTTGATGCTATAGTTGAGGAATACATCAAGTGGTCCTGCTAGGTCATGTTATAGACTAGTTTGGAGGCAACTGGGGCAATTGTAAGGGCCCAGTGAAGCAGGGTATTCGGTCTTAGCAAGCATCTCCAGGACGGATTGTTGATATTGGGGGGGGGGGTGAGGAGTATGCTGTAAAGCATTTCAAAGATGGTAGTGGGGTGGAGTGGGATTGTTAATTTTGAACAAAAAAGCATCCAATGTACTACAAACCATGAACCTAGTATTGTATTAACAACTGATCAGGTAAGGAAAATACCTATCAGCACCTCTTCAGTGTGTACTTTTAGACAATGAAATATATTAGTAATTTTCTACTCCTACTTTCTGCATATCTTCTATTTTTGTTGGTATATTATTATTATTATTATTATTATTAGCAGTAGTAGTCTACTTTACTACAAGGCTTTGGGATATTTATTGCTGCGAACAGGTAAAGAACCAATAAATGAAATAAGAATATGCTAATTGATTTTTTTATTCATTTATTTAAATGTATCCGTTTTAATACTGCTATTGAAACAATAGCTCAGTGCTTGTGTCTGGCTTGTGAAGGGGCTTTATGTGGGTGGTTGATTTTTGGAATTTTTTTTTTTTGATCGATAGTTTTTGGTGTGCGATAGGGATGTGTTGTGAATTGCATGCTTCTGCAGTGAATAACTAGATGTGTGATATGATGCCGGTGTGTGTGTGCGTGTGTGTGTGTGTGTGTGTGTGTGTGTGTGTGTGTGTGTGTGTGTTTGTGTGTGTGTGTGTGTATAACTTTGTGGTGCATCTTAGTGTGTGAGATGTACTCAGCTGTACTTTTTGATTACTTTTTTTTTAATTTTGCTAATCTGTAGTTTGTTAGTTTGTATTCATTAGTGCAGTCATTGGCATTAGGACAGTCTTCTATACAAGACTATTTAAATGTCATCAGTCCAGCTTGAATTTTGGCTCAAGGCCTTTATAATAAATTATTATTAACACACACACACACACACACACACACACACACACACACACACACACACACACACACACACACACACACACACACACACACACCCACACTTATATGTAAGTAATTTGCTTACTTGGTCATATGGCTAAAACAGGAGGAAATGTCCAACACAAAAAAGTAAAACAATAAAAAAGGGGGCATAAGCAGCCTCTTTTTCATTTACTACATCCATAATAAATAAACCCAAGAAGCCAATTACACCAAGATTTCACTTTAAAATCTTAGCCTCCCACTCTTCAGCGATCACTTTAGCAGTCAGCACTTTCATGATCTCACTTTCTTTGACATTGACTATTATCTGAACACCTAATGGTCGAACCATTAAGTTGGAAGTTATAGAACTTCAACTATGCAAAAAAAAAATACAAAACATACAAATCAATAACTAGTTGTAAGCAGGGGGGGCAAGCCCCCCTGCACCCCTCACATGCTGTGCCCCCCACACACCCCACTACTTAAATATACCAACTTCGAGATCGCACCACATTGAAGTGAATGGAAACCTCCGCTTATGGAGATGTCCATTCAAATGCTCAAACTTTTACAAATTTGAATGTATGGTCTCGACACTCTCTCTCTCTCTCTCTATACATATATATATATATATATATATATATATATATATATATATATATATATATATACATATATATATATATATATATATAGACACACACACACACACACACACACACACACACACACACACACACACACACACACACACACACACACACACATATATACATGTATTGGTATTTATATATATATATATATATTGAATTTTTTTTGGAAGGCTCCATTTAAAAAAATATATAAATATAATAAGCAATATGGATAATAGCAAGAGAACAGAAATAGGTAGAATTTTCATTTGGCATAGTTGTTAGTACTGATGTTTTTGTATCAGAGATACAGGGTTCAAAAACTTGCACTGCAGTCTTTTTTTGTACTTAATACAGATTCATTACAGCCCTCACTTACAGGGTTTGTACTGCAAATACTTTTCACTAAATGCTATACACAGTACAAATGGGTAATGTTATATCTTAGGTTAGTATATAGTCCACTACAACTTCTTGCATTTAATATTGTAGGTCTATATTCATGTAATAATAATATATATATATATATATATATATATATATATATATATATATATATATGTATGTATATATAAAATACATTTTTCCAGAGGTGCATGTTTCATATTAAAACTGTTGATTATAGGTCACATAGATACTATATATGCTACTCTTCATTTGATGGTGTGGTAGCAGCCATTAAAAAATCAAAGCCCCTGGACAGCTAAAGTAGATGTTCAGTCTGTGTACTTCATCTTACTTATTTGCCCTCATGACTGGAAGTTTCTTGACATGGAACTTGATGAAAATTATTTTTGACACCACTATGCCCATGTGATGCTCTGTGGCTTGGTACACCTTACAGAATTTTAATTTTGCTTTCTCATATTGCTGGAAACAATCTGTCTCTTCTCAGTATGGCTTCTAATACTTTGATGACTCATTGGAGAAGGTAAGCCTGGGGCCAAAGAAGTCCTTCAGTCATTTATAAGTTTATATTTCATGAGCACTAGCAAAATATAAGATTGAAGGTCCTGTTAAGGTTCTTGGAAATCGATACTGCTACAGTATATCGTTGTTTTCACTTACCATTCAGAAAATTAATAAAATGTCATCTGTTATAAATAACTTCCTTTCAGACAAGATTAAATTGACTATGAGGCAGGCCATGGAATAAGCTGGGCTGCTTAACTTCACTTGCGTTTTAAATTCATTTAATTAATTGTGGATTTGCTATGAGGGGATCACTTAAAACATCATAAAGTAAGAATTAAAATCCGAGTGAAGAATAATCAAGATTATGCTTTAAAATTCTTTTACACTTTAATGGCGGATCATTCTGGCATGACAGCTAGCTTTCAAATGAAATGCTTCATCTATTTATAGACTCTTCTTGTAGCCACAGCATGGGGTGCTTATTTTAATGTCCATTGGTCCGTGGCTCTTCAGCCTTTTATGTGGTCTAAGCATAGGATTAGACGCATTACTTTTCTAGAAATTATTCCAGTAAGGGTTTCGGTTCTCATTTGGCAGGACTGGCTGAAGAACTAGTGTGTGTGATATTTACATCAAACAATAAGGTTGTAGTGACTGTTTTAATAAAGAAATCTTCCAAGATTTTTCAGTAAATTCAGTATTGAGCTTGCAAGTACTTCTTAGCTTAATGATTGTCTTTTTCATCAAAACATATTGATGGAAGAAAGACTATTTTGGCTCATTTACTCTCTTGATTACAGTTAAAAAAAATTCATACAGCTGGCTTCCCAACCAGATATACTCTCCTACTCCTATACCCAAAGAAATCTTATTGACAGGAAAAAAGTGACATCCTACTGGCTTGGAACATTGTGATCTGAAAGCACCAGAAAGTCATATACTTCAGCAATTAAACATTTCATTCAAATAGTCCATTATCTTGAAAATGAATCAAGCAATGGCCATTTTGACTTATTCTGCAATACTTGTTTTATTGTAATCAGTCAGATATATCACCAGATTCTGTCAGGGTTAATTTAGCAGCATTAAGTTTTTTTTTTTAAATATGCCATATGTCACCAAACATTGGATAGTTGTCAGAATTTTGAAAAGATGAATCAAAGAAAGGTGTTTGCCTCCTAGATAACATATTTACCATTAGTGCATTGCTACTGAAATCAATTTCACAAGGTTTGCATTCTATTTGTAACTCTTGTTATAATTATTACCCTCTGGGCTTCTCTTTTAACATGGTTATATTCTGGTGGTTTCATTATCAGTGAATTGCTGGGGACTCGAAAATGTTCTGAAGTAACTTTCATATCAAAAGCTATCTTAATATGAATTCATAAGTTAAAAAAAAGTTTTGGCCAACAAATCATTGCAACAAGGGAGAGATCCTATAATTTGACCTGTGTCTTGGGGGCTAACCTTAGGAAATGCCTTTCTTTCTTTACATTTCAATAGTTTGGTCTTTGCTCTGTTATAAGGTCATAAAATCACCATTGGAGGTTTGGTTTCCCATGTAAGGAGGCATACCTCCAAATGGGTACTCCTCCCACTCATTTAGAATTAGATGGGCTTCTGATTTGGCAGCACACAAGCAATTGGTTTTAAAGTGATTGAGTATGGTGGTCATTTAATTATTACTTTAGGTGCATTCGCTAGCTTTATCCACATATACCTGTTTTTATTGTATTTCAGGGCATTGTATTTCAGGGCATTATTTCATTCTATGTGCCTATGACAGAGCTGGATTTTGACAAAATGGTAGGAAGCTGGGCCTAGACCATTTCAAGCATGTAATTCTTTGAAGAGGAATTCCTGGATTAAAATGGGGGTCAGTTGCTTTCTTTGCTTTACCAGTTATTATAACAAATAGGTTTTTACCTAATGAGGGAAACATTTCATTTGAAGTCAGTGAAGTGCTTATGCATACATGGCAGACTACTGAAGGGGTTGTTAGGGGAAATGCTTCAAATGGAGTCAGTAGAGTTCTCATGCATACATGGGCAGACTGCTGAAGGATTCATGGGGGGATATATTGTATTTGGTGTTGGGGACATGTTTGTATATACATGGGACACTACTGAAGAAGTCATGGGGTAAATGTTTCATTTGGAGTCAGGGAAGGACATGTGCATACACGGGCAAACTACAGAATGGATTGGTGGCAGAAACTTTTTCTTTTGGAGTTAGTGAAGTGCTTTTGCAGACATGGGCAGGTTACTTAAGTGATCATTGGAAGAAATTTTTCATTTGTAGTCAGTGACGTGCTAGTGCATACTTGGACATGCTACTGAAGTGATCAGTGGGAAAATATTTAATGTTGGTTCTTGTGCATACTTGGTAGAACTACTGAAGGAATTGCATAGGGAAATGTTTCATTCTGGTGCTTCTGTATACTTGGACAAACTGCTGAAGGGACTGATTAGGGAAATGTCTCATGCTGGTGCTTGGGCATACTCAAACTTACTGCTGAACGGATTGGTGCAGAAATGTTTCATTTTGCTGCTTGTGCATACAGAGTCAAACTAGTGAAGGGATCAGTTAGGGAAATGTTTCATTTTAGTGCTTGTGCATACTTGGACATACTGCTGAAGGTATTGTTTGGAGAAATGTTTTATTTTGGTGCGTGTACATACTTGAACAAACTGCTACATTGATCAACAAAATTATATATTTTGTGTCATTTTAGTGCTTGGGTATACCTAGACAAGCTACTGAAGGGGCTGCTGGGGGAAATAATTAATCTGTGAGACCGTGAAGTGCTTGTGCATACTTGGACAAACTACTGAATGGATGTCTATGGGCAAGTTTGTGGATTGTAACTCAGATATGAAAGGTGAATCACTGCATTTAACATGTGATGTGTGTTCCACGTGGATACTGGGCTATGATTTGTGAGAACACAGGGCTTAGTGCCTATCAAACACACTTATCCACATATTCAGTTACTTTGATCTATAATTGTTTATAAATTAACAAGAAATGGTGCATATAATAATTCAGCTATTTAGAGGTTGAGATGATTAGTCAACCACATAGTGTCCAACCCTGCAGTATTTCTTGATATTTCCATATTTGAACATTCGGATCTGTGCGACAGTGACCCAGCTTGGTTGCCAAGGCTGGTATACATTTATCCAGTTTTGGTTTGAACACTTTTTAATCTTGACTTATTGATTATTTAAAACAATTAAAACCACAAAAACAGTCACCAGCCCACACAGATTCCTGAGTTCTGAATAAATCCAAAAGCAAGTAATGATAAAAACACAGAAGAACTCAGGTACGACCAAGGTTTCCAGTTTCAATTGAAGTTTTAATGTTAAAACATAAGCACTTTCACAGGAAAATCTGCTTCATCAGATGCTAATAAATACAGTTGAAATGTGCTTCTTTTATACAACCTCTAGCAAGCACTAGTAGTCACATGATGCAAATTAAGTAAAAACTATTAACATCAAAGGGTGTAACTTGAACTTACTACCTTACTGAATGAAAGAAATGCTTGCAAGCATGCACTACTGTCAGTAGAAGGTACTTATGAAAAATATATAAAAAATTCACATATATATATATATATATATATATATATATATATATATATATATAGATAGAGAGAGAGAGCTCTTCTGGCAACTCAGGTTGGAGGCAAATAAAGCCCCAGGTTTAAATGAAAGTGTTAACATCAGCAGTGTTCTTAAAATTAGAAGAGCACGCTTATAGGTGCATATGTAAATATACTGTGTAAGGCACGCTATTGACTGTTGCACGTGTTTACTGTTTGTAACAAGATTTTTAATAACAATAACACTTATTTTTGGTAAAGTTTTTAAAATACTTATTATGTTTTTACTTTTAAAATAAATGTATTTTTAACAGATATACTTATTATATTAAACACATCAAATACATTCATAAATAATAGAAATACGTTTTAACATATTAGACAATGAAGTTTTTATAATAGGTTTTTACATGTATGCATATTCCCTCAGATTTTATAAACATACATTGTTATGTATAGCCCTAGATGTTTTAATTCATGCCTTTAGTTGAGCAATGTGTTTAAATGTGAGTATTTCTTTATTTCACCAGTATTTTCCACTCACAGTTAATTGACCTGAAATTAATAGTTAATTAACTTATCATGTGACAGGGAAAGACTTATAAAATGGCACTGTTTGTAATTGTTAAATCCATTTTCAACTTGAGAAAGCTCGGTATTTAGCCGAGCGAAAGCGCTTGTTCTTTTATTAAAGTCTTTTTGCAACAATATACTTGGCATTCCTCAGTTTGTAGATTACGTTGGTCAGGTCTCGCTTTGAAGCTTGCTGTTCCTTGGTTTGGTTTCCTGTTATTTTTTATTTCTTTATATAGATATGGGTCTACCTGATAACACCGACACGCCAAAACACTGACAACAAAATAACCAACACGAAAAAACAACAAAAAAAGAAAGTTCAAAAATATGAAATTTCACAAGCCCGACAAACCAAAATCCTGACAATCAACAAAACAAATACCTTTCCCAAAAAACACACACACAACACAAGCACACCAAAAACCTTAAAACCTACACTAAACTTTACATACACAACTATCTATGCACTAACCTTAACCCAAACCCTAACCCTAAGGTCCGTCACTATCTCACACTTACCTTACCCGCACCCTAACCCTAACTCACTTAATCCGCCCCTAACCCTTAACTCTGTCACTATCGCACACTTACCTTACCCACACCCTAACCCTAACTCAATTATTCTGCCCCTAACCCTCAAGTCTGTCACTATCGCACACTTACCATACCTGCACCCTTACCCTAACTCACTTAACCTGCCCCTAAACCTAAAGTCCGTCACTATCGCACACTTACTTGACACACACCCTACTCTAACGTCTGTCACTATCACATACTTACCTTGCCCACACCCTGACCCTAACGTCCCTATCGCACACTTACCTTAACTTGTCGGTGTTCTCAGCATTGGGATTTTCAACTGTCGGTCTTCTCCGTTGTCTATCTTCCGGTGTCTGTGTTCTCGTTGTCGGCATTGTGCACTTTTGGCATTTTCAGGTAGACCTATATATATATATATATATATATATATATATATATATATATATATATATATAAAAACATGTATGCATATGTGATACACCGTCTTTTAAATGCAACTTTAGATATAACATTGTATATTTGTAAAAGTATATGTATAAAAATATGCATAAAAATTACATGTATAGGTAAGCACACTTTATTAGTAATACATTTAAAAAGAAAAAAAGAGAAAAAAACTATCTAAACAAGGGTCTGGATTTAATCTTGGGTTTAAGTGGCACATATTCATTTAAGTCATGCCCTGAATCTCCCCTAAGTCTAATAATCCATCTGGCCTCTAACTGCTCAGTCATATTAAAAATGTATAGTCATACCCTTTGGGAAAAACAAGGTAACCCCTAATTACCACATAGGTGGTAATCCATTAAACATGGAAGAAGTTATCAGGGACCTGGGGACCCAAGTTGACAGCAACCTCTCTTTTGACACTCACATTGCCAAAGTGGTTAGGAAGACCTTCTACATTGCCCATCTGATCATGAAGGGATTCACATCCAGATCAGGAGAGGTCATTGTACCCCTGTACTCTTCACTTATCAGACCAATGATTGAGTACAATGCCCCATTCGGAATGTACCTTACCCGACACTTGCAGCAGTTGGAAAGACCCCAAAAGTTCCTCACCAAAAGGATAAAGGGGCTCAAACATATGTCATACGATGCCCGACTGAAGAAACTCCAGCTCTATTCAGTCGCATACCGTCTGCTCAGAGGTGATCTGTGCCTGACATACAAGGCCATGTCCAACCCGGAATTAATGGACATGCTCCACCTCAAAAAATCCAAATCCACCAGAGCCACGAGAGCAAGAGACTTAAACCTCAACACGGATATAAATAGGATGTGCTGGAGGGACAGATTCATCACTCAGAGACTCCCTACACTATGGAACAGAATCCCAGTCCATGTGAGGCAGAGCCCCTCACTGACTCTGTTCAAGAGAAATCTTGACAAGTGGATGGGAGATCGTAGGTTTACCCCGGGAATCATCTCTGTATCACTGCTGGACAGAGGCACAGCAAACTAATGGGTAGAGTATTCTCATCCTAAGGGGTGGTGAAAGCCACACACACTCTGGCTAGGCTTTTAAATGCCCTAGGGCAGATAGCCTAGTATGAACCTATGAACCTATGAACCTATGTCTCCCCCCCCGATGTTGTCAAAAATTCTGCCTGTGGCCATAAACTTAAAGGTGTGTTCAGAGTTAATACTAATAACATGTTTGGCCAAAGCACTAACTTTATTTCTCCTACTGATATAGTAAATATGTTCTTGAATCCTTTCTTTGAAGGGTCTGTCTGTTTTGCCTATATAGAATTTTTTACATTTAAAGCAATGAGCTTAATAAACTATATGTTGGCTGTCCCATAGATGCAATTACAGAGGCAAACAGGCCCCTAGACAGTCACTTAGAATGAAACTTAGGGTTCCTTTATACTATTCAGACAATGTTTCTTCCTACATGGCTATAATAAGGAGACATCGGGGAGTTCTTACTACCGATAGGGATATTTGTGAGTTGATAAATACTGAGCCTAAGTTTCTGTTTAGGAACACGAAGTCCCTTAAAAGGTAGTTATGCTGTCCTAAGAACACTTTTCAGTCTAATAGAGCAGTTGGAACATATCCACATGGTAAATGCAACTATTGAAATATATTGACAACACAGCTAGATTTGAACATTCAGACCAGAATAGAGTGTTTCACGTTCAGGGGCAAGCCACATGTGACAGCAAACATATAGTTTATTTATCTCATTGCCTTAATTCTAAAAAATTATATAATTATATAAAGAGGTAAATTTAACATATTTTTTTTGTATGGAACGTTCTATTGTACTGTACTGTATTGCATTACAGTACAGTAGAACATTCCATGTACGTGTTTCAACTTATATACAAATTTGACTTAAGGACAGAGTGAAAAAAAGATGTCATTTTTAACCTGGGGCCTGCCTGTATTATGGGAAATGGAATAGAGGACAATGATTCACTGGGAATGTGTTTTTATGTGATAATGACATTTCTTATGGTACTGGGGTTTGAACCCCTGTTTTTGATAATAGACAGCATTTAATGCTGGTCAGAAAAGAGTGATTGTGTGCAAAATATTTACCATAAGATTGCACAATTATTTCGCAAATGGTGCATGCTATTTTATATGCTTTCAGGAAACTATTGCCTTTTACGTATGAGTCTTTTAATTATTTGTATTTATTTTATCTTTGAAACTGGGAAACCAAAACACAGCTGCAAGAACCACCACAGACAGTATACTTTCCTTTTCATTCACAAGGTCAGTTCAGTGAACATCTTTGAAACTGGGACATTATACATGCACAATAATTATTTTATTTTTGGCATAGTTAGTTATTCCTCTATAGGTTCCTCTTTCTTTAGGTTTGTTTTTTTTTTACTGTACTCAGGATTGGTGTTCATTTATTTGCTTTTCTATGTTAGGCACGTCTTTTCATTTTTTTACTTGTCATTTTTATTGGTATCATAGTTCTTATTTTATACTTTAGGCTGCTTTTCATGTTTTTGTTGAAATCTGTGGTTCATTCCTGTAATGGGTTTTTATCATGTCATTTGTTTCCTTCCTTAGGTTTCTTTTTCATAGGATCAGTGTTACAGTTTTGCCATGATTGAAATATGGTTTATTTGCTTCCTTATTTTTATAAATTTTCTGAATTTTAATTGTCTTTGTAATCTATACTTTTATTACTGCCTGCTGCTCTTTATTGTGTGGACTGTGGACATCTGTATAAGTTTTAGTTTACAAGGGAAAGTGAGTATGAAATAATCACTCTCATGTGTATTTTATAAAAATGTATTTCTCGTGCAGATAGGGAGTTGTGCTTAGTTTGTATTGGTTTATTTCTCTTCTTTCTGAATCAGAGGTGTATTTAACATTTTGTTTCAATGGTGTGTTATATTAAATTTTAAACAAAACTATTCTAATAGAGCTTGGTGATACCTGGCAGTTAGTGCAGATGATAAAATATCTCCATACATCTCAACTGTCCAGAATTTTGAAAAATGTCCAGATTTTAACTCATATTTTTGGTCTTTTTCTTTTACAATTTGTTGTTTTCTGGAAAACTTTGAGGATAAAAATCATTAAATAAAGACCTACCATTATTTTTCAGACATTATTACCTTCAAAAAACGTATGGTAATGCAAATTCCAGTTATTTTTAGCAACTCTCCAAGCTTATAAGAGCAATATTTAATACCTGTCCCTGATTTGGGGTTTTGTCCACAATCCTATCACTAAGAGGTTGAGAAGTATGTATGAATCTCAATGATGTTAATGAGCTACTTCCTGAAGTCAAGGTACAAGGTTTGATTCTTCCCACCTTTAGTTGCCTGCTGTATGACTCTGAGTAAGTTATTTATTTAGACAGTGTTAAAGGTTTTATATATATATATATATATATATATATATATATATATATATATATGGATATATGAAAATCTACCAAAAATGAAAAATATTGAAAGGCAAGTGATCAACACAACATGATCACCAATTAATTAAAAAAAAACAAAAAAAAAAAAACCAAAAAAAACCCACTGCAAAAGATATTGTCACTCTGCACCCCTGCCCCCCCCATGTCCTCCAGTAATCATATATATACCAGCTTCAAGAATGCACTACAGTGGGGAAGGGACAAATTCTCCAATCTCCACTGTACTATAATTTCACACAAAAGCAAAGCTGGCACTTTTGATCAGCTGATTTTCTCTCAGCAGTGCCCTTTTTATAGATATAGAAATTTATATTATAAGCAACATTCTGCAATATTCGAGGGTGAAATGTAAGGTATACCTATTCCCTCAACTGTGGAAAACACCTCAACAAGCCAATCACAACCCTCCACCTTTGTTCAACTATGGCACAGCAAAACAAAACCAAATAACCAACTTTAAAAGCTCATGCTGAACTGTAAGGCATCAAATCTGGAATGTAGACACTGCAAAACAAAACCAAACAACCAACTTTAAAAGCCCATGTACGTCTTTTAATCCTTGATATATAAAGTGTTTATTGTATCCCTGGCCACAAGCACATCACCGGACCGTTAGGTTCTTGCCCCGTAACACTTCTGTGATTCCTGCACGCACTTTGCTGCAACTTATCAGTACCTAACCTAGACTTGGCATTAAAACTACATTTCTTCCTCCCATACTGCAACCCAGACACCTCCAACCCTTACTCACTACTGCCCAAGATTAAAACTAGTGACCTGTGAATGTGCTTACCCTGCTAAAAACTGTTTGCAAATGTAAATGCTGGCAAAGGTCTATTAACATCTACTGCATACCATCTTGTAGTCATCATAGAGCAGCTTTTGTAATTTGCAACTAATCTATTCAATGAACTTTAATGTTTGCTTTTGTTTTACATGTAATTATTAATAACAGACCTTTCTATATTTTTCGTGCCTACGTACAGTTAGTTAAGACCTGTTTCAGCTGTTAGTGCTTAGGGTGAAATTTTTGCTTAAATTAACAATTTAGTATAGTTGAGTCATGCTACTCTGTATAACTGTGTTATGAGTTGCACAATGTAAAATGCTAGCAATGTAGTAATGTGGTATGACTCGTAGAACTGTGTTACGGGTTCCCCTTCTATGAAACGTGTTCTGCCTACAGTAGCTTGAATACTCTGTAAATTGTTGATATACTACATTATAGAAAGTTTCCTACTACTCTGCTGTTCTTACCTAATACCTGCTTTCTTCCTCCACCAGTCCTACTAGAACTTTTCTTTTCCTCCCAAAGGCTGAACTGTAAGGCATAGCTATTCCCTCATCTGTGGAACGCACCTTGACAAACCTGTCACAACCCTTCAACTTTGTTCAACTATAGCACAGCAAAACAAAACCAAATAACAAACTTAAAAAGCTCATGTATGTCTTTTAATCCTTTAATTTCAAAGTGTTTATTGTATTACTGGCCACAACCACACCACCAGACCATTAGATTCTTGCCCTACCACCCCTCTTCTGTGATTCCTGCATGCACGTTGTGCCAATTTATTAGTACCTAACCTAGACTTGGCATTAGAACTACATTTCTTTGTGCCATACTGCAACCTGGACACCTCCAGCACTTACTCACTACTGCCCAAGATTGAAACAGCTGGCAGATTGTTTTCTTAAGTTTTAATCTCAGTGGCCTGGCTCACCTACGGGGGGGTTATTATTTGCTGTAATTTCTATATACCTAGGGTCTCCCCCTCCCATCATGCCTTGTGGCAATTAATCACATAGATAGCATTCAGCACTATCTTTTTCTTCTCACCCTTTTCCCCAACTACCTGCACGTTCCTATAGAAGGGGGTGTGCTAAAGCTGTACCTGCGATAGTCAAGCTACAAAAAGTCAGTTAAGTTTGCAATGTAATTACACTGGGCATCTAAGATTGCTGCTTTGAAATGTAACTGGTGGTCACTAATTTTCAGAAGCCTATTGCTGATATATGTGGGTAATATGGTCCAGATATGTAACTAGTGACTTGTGAATGTGCTTACCCTGCTAAAATCTGTTTGTAAATGTAAATGCTGGCAAAGGCCTATTAACATCTACTGCATTCCATCTTGTAGTTGTCATAGAGCAGCTTTTGTAATTTGCAACTAATCTATTCAATTAACTTTGATGTTTGATGTTGTTTTACATGTAAGTATTGATAGCAAACCTTTCTATAATACCTTTCCTGCCTATGTGTGGTTAGTTAAGACCTACTTCAACTGTTAGTGCTTAGAGTATAATTTTGCCTAAATTAACAAGCTAGTATATTTGAAGTGTGCTACCCTGTATAACTGAGTTACAAGTTGCACAAGGTGATAAAAGCTAGCATTGTAGTAACATGGTACTAGCTCCAGAAATATGTTATGGGTTCCCCTTATACGAAATGTATTCTGCTTGCAGTAGCTTGAATACTCTGTAAATTGTTGATATACTACATTATAGAAAGGGTGCTCCTGCTCTGCTCTTCTTACCGAATACATCCTTTCTTTCTCCACAAGTCTTACTAGAACTTTTCTTTTCCTCCCATAGGCTGAAATGTAAGGCATAACTATTCCTTCAACTGTGGAAAAACCTTGAATAGCCTGTCACAACCCTCCTGTTCCACTACAGCGCAGCAAAACAAAACCAAATAACCAACTTTAAAAGCTCATGTATGTCTTTTAATCCTTGCTATATAAAGTGTTTATTGTATTACCAGCTGCAAGCACACCATCAGACCATTAGGTGCTTGACCCACCACCCCCACTTCTGTGATCCTGCACACACTTTGCTTCAATTTGTCAGTACCTAACTTAGACTTGGCATTAGAACTACATTTATTTGTGCCATATTGCAACCTGGACACCTTCAACACTTGCTCACTAATGCCCAAGATTGAAACAGCTGATAGATTGTTTTCTAAAGTTTTTACCTCGGTGGCCTGGATCAACCCCCTCTGTTCAACCTCGCTACACTCAGGTTCTCTCCACTCACCTGTCTTACCCCCATACCCCACCCACCCCTCTACCCCTAAACTTAACTACAGGTAGCCACACCCAAACTAATGACAAGCCAATCACACCCTCCAAATTCTTCTATAACTACTCAAATTACAAAATGTCTACACCTCCCAAATTACCTGCACTAATTAAACTGTGCCTCCAAACATCAAGCATCATACTTCTAATTCTTATCTCCCACTTAACATCTTACCACCACTCCCTCCATAACTTCCACCCCACAAAATCCATTACTATCATCCATCATCATCATACAATCTAATTCAACCCTATCAACCCTAGAATTATATCTAGCCTTTATAGCACAATTTACATAGACTACTTCCCACTTAAATATTACCAAACTCACTCAAAACCCTAAAGCATCCTTCACCACAGCAAACTGCTGCTCAGATTCATGAAAACCATTATACATATACTAAGACAACTGCAACCCAGTGGCAATATTCACCCAAACCCTGGCGCAACACTTAATCAAAAACACACCACCACTCATACACCAACACACTGCTCAACCATCCCCATTCCCACTAAGGGACAACATCTGCTTTTGCTAAATTTTAACCTAAGGAGTATTTTCAGCAAAATGCATCAACTCCATGCCTTACTTTCCTTTTACTCTCCTGACATAGCAATCCTGACAGAAACCTATCTCAAACTAGAAATTAAAAACAATGAAATACTTCCACCAGGTTATAATCTACACTGACATGACCATCCAAACAAGTGAGGGGGTGGGGTAGCCATATTGTACAAACAAAATCTAGGACTAGAACTAGTCAACATAAACATACCTACATTTCAGAACACTGAAATTCTACCCACCAAACTAAAAATTAACAATTGCAAAGATCTTATAATTATTGCCATCTACATCCCACCGGGTAACAACCTTAACACTGCTGAAGACATACTGCACTGGTCAACCCAAACCTTCCAGAAAGAAACCATTATACTGGGTGACCTCAATACTGATTGGGTCACCTATAACTGCAGTAATCCTACCAACTTTATAAACCTCTATGGCTTCTCCCAGCTCATCCAAGAAGCAACAAGAATCGATAAACACTCCAATGGACACTCCATTCTAGATTGGACCCTTACTAATAAACCTTCAGCTTCCTATCAAGCTGGCTGCCTACCAGATAGTATTAGTGACCACCTCCCTACATACCTCCTTAGACACAACACTAGCCCACCCAGACAACCACATATCCAACTAATCTGTAGCAAAAGCAGATTCAATCCCCAAACATTTCTTTCCCTGTTACAACAATGAAATTGGACACCCCTCAAAACCCTTCCCCTAGATGCTGCCATAGAGCACTTTAACACCGCCTTTCTTAACATCCTAAATAACTTAGCCCGCTATAGATTAGCACAGCAATGACAGCACTACACACCATGTCTCACTGACAACACCAACATTCTTCTTAAACAAAGGGACACAGCCTGGTTACACTGGAAAAGCAACAAAAAACACAAAACCCTACAACTCTACAAACAACTAAGAAATAGTAGCTATGTCCCAAATAAAATCAGACAAAAAAAAACTTATTACACAACTACACAACAACTTAAATATAACAATCCTAAAAAAATTTGGTCAACCGTAAAAAAAACTGCTACAACCAAGTAATTCCCCTACCCCCAAACCAAACATAGCTCCATCAGACAACAGTATTGCCTCTCAATTCAATTCCTTCTCCAGAAATTCAATTCACTCCCTAATCGACTCTCATCAAAACACACTACCAGCTATTCCAACCTCAAATAATTCATCCAGTACCAGGTTTGCCTTTAAACTTGTTCCAACCCTCACAATCAAAAAACTAATTAAAAAACTCAGACCCACTACCCTAGCAGCAGACAACCTACCTTCAGAATTTCTAAAGATAGCAGCAGTTGCCATAACTTTTCCAGACTCAATCCTGATTAATCACTCTATCGTTGAAATTTACACTCCACTATCCTGGAAAATATCATACATTATTCCCCTACACAAAGGGGGCAGAAATACAGAACTAACAAACTAACTACCTTTTGCCAATCTACCACCCCTCTCCAAAATGTCAGAAAAATATATTCACATACAGCTTTTAAACCACCTACTTGCTAACAACATCTTATTTTACACCAAGCATGGGTTTCACCCACATCACAGCACTGCAACTGCACTCCTTAGCTTCAACAAAGAAACCTAGGAAAATTTATCTCAGCTATCTTCTTAGACCACACTAATGCCTTTGATACAGTTTCTCACAAAAAACTGCTCACTGAGCTTGCCAACCTGAATCTTAGCCACTCTTCCCTATCATGGTTCTGCAGCTACCTTACTGGCCAACAGCAAGCAGTCAAGTGGTAACAGGAGATCTCTGCTCTACTTCCTGTCAAAATAGGTGTTCCAGAAGGTTCCATAATAGGTCCCCTGCACTTTTCCATCTTCAATAACCTCTAGCCTCAGTCATCCAATATGCAGATGGCTCAACCCTCATCTGTACTGCATCTTCTGTTAAACAATTAGAAATCACTACTCAACAGTCCTTCTTCGAAGGACAAACCTGACTAACCAAATCTAAGCTTATATTGAAACCATCCAAAACCAAACTGATGCTCTTCCACCCCACCAAAACTCCCAATACTCACATTTCAGATCTAACAGCACCACTATATCAGCCATCTCCCAAAGAAAATTACTAGGCATAATAATCGACAATAAAATGAAATTTGATCTACACCTAGCTCAGACCATTAAGAAGGCCCACATTAAACTAGGCTCCCTGTATAGAATCAAGCCTTTTCTTACTAATCAAACTAGACAAGACATAGTCGCTAGAGCACATCTCCTGTCCACACTACTCTATGCCTCCCCATATTCACTAACCTAAGCAAAACAGACTTATCTACACTCAACTCCTGTTATAACAAAATAGCAAAATTCGCCCACCAATTCCCCACACAGATCTCACCACTGCTCTGCCCTACACCAACTAAATTGGTTAGAAGAACTTCCCGATCAGTTAACCTACACCCAGCTCATCTCATCTCTGCCCACAGAATCGTTCACCATCCTGAAAGAACCCCTGCTCTCAACAGATACTTATTCCATATTCCACCAGTTGACAACTCCGATCTTCTCATAAAACTCTCCTAAAGGTATCAAAAAGTAACAATAAGGCTGGAGACTCCCTCTATTCTAACTATATATCCAAGATGTGGAATACTGTTCCACATGTATTGTAGATGCTACCAGCCCACCCCAATTTAAACTTTAACTTCTAAAAGAATACTTCACAAATAACTGATCTGCTCCTGTATCTGCCATGGCTACCTCTTCAAATCCCAAACTCTATTCTCTCTTCACTTCTGCCTGCTTATCACCTTCCCCACTGTATCTTCTCCCTACTGCACTGTATCTGTTCCCCTCTACCTCTCAGCCTACTTCTTCCCCTCCTTTTTGCTCACCTTTCTCTACCACTAACCTGACCTTAACTTCCTACTTGGTCTCTATAGTGTTAATCAAGGCCTAACTGCATATCTTCGACAGTCCTCTTGCTTATGTATGTACAACTACCCTCTAACCACAATAACTTGTACTTACTTCAACAAAATTTTTATATAATTATTATGCATGACTCTGTACCTTGCTGTAACCTTTTGATTTGTTATTATGACATTTAAATTGTATCTGCCCAATGGAGCTTTTCTACCTGGGCCTCCGCTGAAAATGGGCTTGTACCCAGTCAGATCATCCTAGTAAACAAATGTAAAATAAATAAAATAAATAAAAAAATAAATAAATAAACCTTTGGGAGATAAACAAAATTAAGATATTTTGACTATCACTCCTTTGGCTTGGATTTCATTTTCTTACTTCAAAATGTCTTTGGCTTCATGATGGGTGCCTACCTAGACAGTGAGACAGATACACAAACAGACAACAAGGCAGATAGAGGAAACATGCAGAAAGACAGACTGACATATAGAAAAAATGATTTCACATAATTATAGATAACTAGACATTTTTCACTGATGTATAGATAAACAGATACACAGAATAATAGATAGACAGACATATTTATCAGTCTAGTTACATGATCCATTTAGTGGAAGGGATTTGCAAGCATCAAGATCTGTCCCCAGTAGAAGCCTTTGCAATCACTTAAGCATAAGATATCAGACTGGAAGTAGAAGCAGCTGAACCAGACCTGCACCATTTTCCCTTTTTGGTATATTTGATACACTATGAGCAGTGTTTTTGCCAAAGTCACATATCTCAGATTTAGTTATCAAGCATAGGTTAATGGGTACTTAATAGGCTTTTGATTCATGAGGATCTTTAGAAGCCTAGCCATACAGTCTCATACTGTTTTTCGCCCATATATTTTAAGTATAAGCAGCCCAGAGATGAACTGAGCATTTACATGTTGCCCCTATCAGAAGGGAGAAGGGTGCTAAACCATGGGTGATTTTGCAGTTACTCATCCAGATTGCATTTAAATAATGTAAGAGAAGTGCTTTGCTTTATGTGGAGAGGAAGATGATTCCAAATAAGTAGCATTCTCTGTGGTACATATCTATCCCTCCAGCATATTCTCTTTATGTTGCAAAAGAGATTTAGATCTCTTGAGTGTGGGGGGTTATACCCTTATTGGACTTGTGAATGTGCAGTAGGTCTGACGGGGTAGGCTCTATTGTGGCTCTGTATGCAATACAGAAATCATCCCTCAGTAACCTGTATGACACTGAAAAGAGTGATAAGGCTGTGAGATGGTCCCTATGGTATTTATTAATTAGGCCCTTCATTTTTCTGAGTAAGAAGGCATTGCAGGTGTTCAAGCTGTGACAAATGTTTGGATGGGTACTTACTGAAGAAGCATTATTCTCAAAGATTTGCCTGATGAGTGCAGAGTACAGTGGAATGATTACATCCTGGCTGTGCAGTGAAAATCACTTTCTTACAATAGTGGGTACAAGGTGATCAAAAGACAGTTCATTATCTGCATATATTCCTAGGTCCATAACCATTGTATCAATTTTCAGGAGTACGTTGCCAATGTGATAGTTACAAGATGCATTTTGCTTGCCAAAGGATACTGCTATACATTTCTGACAATTAGTTTTATTTCATTGGGTTGACAATAACTAGTGATTTGGGAAAGGCCCTTTTGGAGGATTCTGGTGGGGAGTTTATGATGGCACCAAGTTTGCAGTCATCTGCAAACTTGGTCACCCATAAACACTTAACAGTAGCTGACTGAGAAGCAAATGCCAAAGAAGATGGTTCAAGTACTGTACCCTGGAGTACACCACTAGTCACATGTTGAGAGGATGGCCTAATGGTTAAGGTGTTTACCTTACAAGCACAAGGTGCAGGGTTTGAGTCTCACAAGGGATAATTGGCTAGGCTTAAAATGGCTCGCAAGGGCAGTTAGCTTACTACTCATCTATGAACCTAATCTATGTCTTTTGTAAGAGATAGAGCAGCTCAACCTAATTTCCTGGGTTCTGTTTGACAGACAGTTTGCTAGCCAACATTTTATAGTATTTGGAGTTAATTTTTTTGTAAGTTTATGGAAAATGCTACATTAAGATTCCATTAACTGCTTGTTTTAAAGAATATTTTTATAACATTTTCTTCAAGTTATAATACTAAATCTAGATATAAAAAAACATATTTCTCTCATGTTCTGCTTGCAAGGCAGTCTGAATGACCTTTACTCAGTATTTTTGTGTGTAGCTAATATTGAGGTTACATCTGCGGTGGTGGTGCTGTGGTAGCGTTATCACCTCACAGTAAGACGTTGTCCTGTTCGATTCTCAGCTAGAGCATCTTCTGTGTGGAGACATGCATGAATCGGCATACCTTCATTGAAGGTTGTGCATCAGGGCTGGCAACTCGGCACATAAAAATCTACTGCCAATCCTTAGCGGACCAGAGTTCCGCTGTGGTGACCCCTAACTGGGAAAAGCCGAAAGACTCAACAACACCAACAACAACAAATGTACTTTACATGTTGGACATTATACTCATTAGGACTGTTTAATCCATGAGAAAGTCTGAAATAATTTTCATCTCAGGTTATTACTCTGCTAATAAAATTGTTATCACTGAGACAGTATGGAGTAACATTTACTTGGAATTATTGCCAGATTTCAAGAAGTATAGAATATTCTTAACAGTTCAGAGAAAGGTGTGTCCAAGGTTCTAAAGTAAAGAGCAAATGCTGTATTTTTGAATTATTGACTTATGATGCAGGTATTTACAATGGCATACTAAGCAGTCATTAACATAAAAAGCTGTTTTACTAATATTGATATTAAGAATTGGAAAAATAATATTTCAAGTTCAATAATAGCCTGCTTTACTCGCTAGCAGAAGTTCTGTTACCTAATGTTGTTTCTGGATGAACTTGATTTTTTAGAATAACATTGCTAGCAAAGGAATCTTTTCATAAGACATTATATCACAAAGCAGCTGATGGAATACAAATATGCCCTTCCAGGGCTGATGGAAACTGTTACAAGCATTCACACCTTCTTAATGCAGCCATCTTTAAACTCCAATAACCATGTGTCTCTTGCTGAATACTTAATGATGATAAATGAAGTGTTAAGCTCCCTATTAAAGTGTACATGAAAATGACCTTTAGTTTCAACATTACACCTTTATGTAAGTACTGGAAACACATGGATATAGTAATAAAATATTTTTCAGGTCATGAACTCCTGTTTTAACCTGGGTATACTGGAACAAACTTTTCAGTGTTCTGATTAAACAGGCTGCATGAATCTAAAAGTATTTCAGTGAATCTTATGATCCTATCTTTATGAAGGAACATAAAACAGTGTGTCTGTTATAAGGTGATATCAAGTAATAAAACATAAGCACCTATCTATACCCAATATAAAGGAACCTCCACTTAGTACATCATAAAATGCAAGTATATTGTACTAGAAAGATGTAGCCTTTTGCAACAAAGTACCACAAATATTGTATTTCAATTGAAAAGATATACTTTGAAAAAAATATCCTGAATTAAGAATTGTACATACAGTCCACAGATTATTGCATTCAATGCATTCTAAAATACAGACATTTTACTTAAAATGCATATGCTATAAGTTAAATAGTAAACACAATGAGATTCCTCCAGAACTGTAAATACATCTGCATTTCTTAATAAAATTAATAAACAATTTAAAAAAACAAATAATTCTTAAAAAATGTACATATCACTTAGTTATAGTAATAAAGGGTCACAAATCCTTGGGGAAAGGGCGCACCTCCATTAAATGTAAGTCATCCTTTTGAAAATTATAAACTGTGTAAGTATTCTTCTGATAATTCATTAGGTTTGCAAGAAAAATTGATTAAGATATTTTTATGACATAACAGACATCGGCCAGAATGAAAATTGAGGAGAAAGTAAAAAACTGCTCCACTATCAAAAGGGTCTGTTTCTGTAACATATTATGAAACAATCTGGCTACTTTTTCAATGTACTTTTCTATAATACTTTCTTTCCTGATACTTTCAACAATTATGTCAGTGCGATAAATAATTTAACAAACATAAACCTTTCATAATTAGAAGCTAGCATTCTTTTTGCCTGTTTATTAATGTTGATTATCCACAAATAAAACATGTAGGTTCAAATGAGCAGAGAGCCATATGCCTAAAATGGTTTGCGGAAACAAGCCACATCTGAATATATTAACAGACACTGTGCCAGAAAATGATTACAGACTGCAGCCATGAGCATTATGATAATTTATTTCTATCTAACTGGAAGGAAATTCTGATGTATTTCTCAGGTGAACAATGTTGACCATTCAAGTTGTTTCGTTAGTCTGATGCAAGTCAACTTGAAATGGCCATGCAAAGGAATTACATATAAGTGACTGTGTGGATGTTTGTGTGTGTCTGGGAGTGCATGTATGCATGAGCATATGTTCTGTTTCAATTTGTATATACAAGGGTCTGTGAGGTTTAGACTGATTGTCCTCAATAAAATCAATGCAAATCATATGTATGTTTGAGGTCTATGTTGACATAATTCAGCAGGGCAACTAACAGGTAATAAGGTATAAAGGATATATGGACACTAAAACTAACAAATATTACATATTTTTCTGCTGAGGGTCATTGTGCAGAACTAAAAATAGTCAACTGTGGCAACAATAATCCAGAATGTGGTAACACCTACGGACAAGTCACAAACATCTGCTATATAACAGGACATGTTCTGCTCTATAAGTGTATCTTCCATGGGTTATTTTCTTTAACAAGGCAGTTAAGGTACCAGGGAGCACAGAGAATGAAAGTGATGTAAGAAATTATACAATGATGGGTCGTAGTTTTTCAAGAATGAGCATGCTGATTGGACAGCCCAACCAGCATTTCCGTTGTAAATTGGGGATATACCAATAGAAAAAAGTTGGCAGCTAAAGTATCATTGAGTAGACAGAATTTTTCCTATTGATATATGCTATGGATTCATACCTATCAGCTGTACAGATTTTCACAGAATGTTCAGATTTTTGCCTCAATATTTTTTTGGTCTGTTCCTCATAAAATTTATGGTTTTCTGACAAATCACATTTAGTTTCAGACTTCATGTCCTTCAAATAATGCATGCTAACACTAACCCTGTTATTCAAGCAGCTTTCTAAGTTAATAAGAGCAATATTTACAATCTGGCCTTCAGGCAATGCACATTAACACAGATCCCGTTATTCTATCAGCTTTCTATGTTTATAAGAGCAACACTTACAATCTGTTTCTATTTTGGTGCATTTGTCCCCCATTATTTTAGGCTTTGTCCATATTTTTTGATCTAGGAAGTTGAGGGGTATGTACAGAAGGAAGGCCAAACAGAAGAAAAGTCAGGTACATTCTGCAAAACTAAAGAAATGTTCCTAATTTTCCTTGTATTTCTCCACTGTTGCTGCAGACTCTCATACCTCTGAGCTTTCCAATTTTTATAGTATATAAAAAAAAAAGCAATGGAGATTCTCTTTTCTCCATTGCTTCTGTTGAACAGCTCTGATATACTGTGCAAGCATGGGAACAGAAGTCACACACACATGAGCAGTACATCAGTAAATGCGGAATAACAGGAAACAACACACACGAACACTATGAGGCCATTATACAAAGACATTATTAAAGAAAGGAAAATTACTTCTTTCTTAAATAATGTCATTGTATAATCCCAATAGCAGATGAGTGGGTGTTGGTATATGGGGATTTACCCATAGTTGGCTTTGTTTAATCACTCAAGCTTCACTCTCATGATCAAACCATGCCAACTGTGGTTAAATTCTCATATACCCGCACACATTTAGTTATTGCTTAAGTATAAATTAATTCTTTACTTCTTTACTTTTGGGTAATACCTGCTTCAGGAGCAACATAACTTTCATAGTCAACATACATATATAACCATACAAAACAGGATACAGTATATAATACAAGGCCAGCAAAGCTGATTATATATATATATATATATATATATATATATATATATATATGTGTGTGTGTGTGTATGTATGTGTGTGTATGTGTGTGTGTGCGTGTGCGTGTGCGTGTGTGTGTGTGTGTGTGTGTGTGTGTGTGTGTGTGTGTGTGTGTGTGTGTGTGAGTGTGTTAAATAAATGTACTAAACATTCCTTTCCTTCTGTCCACAGGAAAGAGGGTGAAGGAAATGCCATAACCATATTCTGGAAATGAACCAAAACGTGAAGGAAAATATGACAAGTAAATTCATATACAGTTAAATTTGAAGTCAAAAAGACAACAGTAGGAACTGAATAATGAACCTTAAAATATATAAAAGGACACATTACTTTGCAGAAATAAGAAATATGACAACCTCTCAACTATCTCTATTTTGGATGAATATTCGTATTTTTAGGCCTGATTTATCCATGCACAGGATGTTATTATTTTTGGAGGTATGTCCTGGTTTTCAGATTTGATTTATCATTTCACACAATTTTCTGCATTCCCTCATCATATTTGATTTTTGAAGCCGTCTAGTACATAGAAAACAACAGTACATGACCAACATACTAGTGGCAACAATAATTTAAAACAAGAGGACATCTTGCATCTCCCACTTTCTGAAGCAAAAATGAATGATGCTGTGTGGTAGAATTTCGCAATTCAGTTCACTAAAGTTTATAGATTTTACACTATCTCTTTAATAGTGTGCTATATTTTTCCATCATTGTCACTCTGTTTTTTTAAACATGTTTCTGAGTAGTAACCCACATTCCTACAAGAATCAGGAAGTGATATGTACTGTTTGATATTCAAATTTTATGTTGATTAGATTCCAGATTTTAAGCTGGATGTTTCTACTTTTTAAGGGCCTTTATTTCTATTTTCAATTTGTGCAGATTGAGAGGTATGTACAATATGAATTTTCTATAGAAAATAATATTGACAGAATGAGAAGTTAACATGTTATAATGACATTGTTTTGTTTTCCACAACTCTTTGCTAGCGCATTCCTAGGAATAACCTGTAATCGAAACAGTTTTCTTTTACCTTTTGAACAAAGATTAGACCATGGATGACAATTTCATACATGGAGATTCTGGTATGTATAACGAAGACATGTCTGTACAGACCACAAAGACAAATGTACTTTCTGAGTTTCTTCTGTTCAGCTTATTTTTTCTGCATAGAAATACTTTTTTTTAAACAATTTTTATTTAAGTTTTATAAACAAAACAAAGAAATCTGTGCATTTAAACAAATTGAATAAAGCAAAACTATATACAACACAACTATTTACAATGCACATAACATACAAAATTAAATTGAATAAAGCAAAACTATATACAACACAACTATTTAAAATGCCCATAACATACAAAATTCACAATGTATATGTTACATCTTATCTAATAAATTCTTTAGTTTTATCCATGATAATTTCTTATGAGTTACTTTTGTCGACCTTAAATCAAGGGTAAACAGTTCTCTTTTACATACAGTTTTGGCCAGTAAAATAAACTCAGAAAAAGAGATGATGTTTCTACTTTTCCAGTTTGATGTTATAATTTTCCTTGCTATTGTAAGAAGAGAACAGAGAAGATGAACTTGTGTCTTTGGAATATGTACTGGTATCGGTGCATTAAATAATATCAAATAATCTTAAATATCACATTTGTCAGACCACAAAGCCTTTGAAAATGACTTAAATTTCTGCCAAAAGGTTGTAACTGTTTTACATTCCAGAAACATTATGTGCCCAGTCAGCACACAAAGTTTCTTCACATCTCCAGCATTTATGAGTACCAGTATGTGAGGTCAATGCTAATTTATGAGGGGAAATGTAGCTGCTATGGATCAACTTCCAAGTGGAAATTTTCAAGAAAGGAGATGAGGTTGTGTTGTTAAGTGATTTCAATGTCACGGATCTATCAGAGTCTGAAAATTTTGCTTTATTGCACAGAAATTCTGAAGTATACTTTGCTTTGAAAGTACTGTAAAAAATGACTGTAGATAATTAGTAAAACCGAATACAAGGTGTTGTCCCACAAAGAAAGCATTTAACATACATACCTGCAACTGGCATATGTTTACCTGAGCCCCCCTAAGACATTTTGTCACTTGCAGGCAAGGATATTCATTAAGATGACATACTTTTTAACCAAGAAGACATGTGCATGTACTGATTATTATGCCATGAGGAAGTGTAAGTAATATCCCTGTTAAATTATAGAATTATGCCAAACGATACTTAAGTCGATGATCCTTTAGCCTCCTTTCCCACTTTGCATAGCTTGAGTGAGACTTTTTGAGGGAACATTTTAGCTAGCATAATGCAGATAGCAATAGCATACAGAATTTCCTCTAATCATAGCCTTTATTTAATCTGCAAAAGTAAAGTGACCTGCTACATGTGATATATTCTACTAGAAATGTAAAAGACAACCTAAGAAGGCATAATAATAATGGTGCACTTATTCGGTGCATGTGGTAAGTGTATATGTATATGAGCAAGTGTGTGTGTGCGTGCGTGTGTGCGTGT